>NC_056734.1:748330854-748433354 GCF_019279795.1 Protopterus annectens | reverse complement strand
CTCACTCCGAGGATATTCAGAACTCCAAAGCTTATAGTCCTGGCACATACATGTGTTTGATTGTCAGGGTGTTCATTTGGTCATCCGAGTTTAGGCTTGTCCAACTGGAGACCGGAACAGCCCTGTACCTGTTTGAAAGTCAGAATTAGCACATGGACAGAGTTAGTCCCAATGTTACCATTCTACCTGTCTTTACAGATGCAGGCATTTGCCCACCTCTGACTAGCTTGATATGTCGGTACTACATGATACGTGATAGGGTATTCCGCTTGTGTTTCCCTTCACATTCATTATGACTGCTTTATTGTGACCATGTTGATTCACACGCACACACATATATATATATATATATATATATATATATATATATATATATGTGTGTGTACATAAACATACATGTACACCTACATACCTATTTACATTTCCCATACTGTAGAATGTCCGCCACACATCCCCACTGACTTTACCTCCCTGTATCCAATGGACATTATTCTGGCCATCACATAAAATTAGCGGCCCTTGCATGGCTTGGACCCAGAAACAAACACCACTTAGTCACCGGTTTGACCAATACACCATCCGTGGTACATTCCGCATGGATGGTAGCTAGGATATATGACTTCGTTACTGGTATTCAACAGTACTGGTAACAAATGTGACAAGCTGGTTGGTGTACATATGTGTACGGACCTCTCAACCACTCAGGGACTAATTTCAACAGTAACAGGGACAAGGCAAGGACAAATCAGGGGCAATCATGGACACTTTTACAATATTAGTACTATTAACTTGAAATGTTGACAGATTCAGAGCAAATGTATTAATACTTATTTTCTGAAGTAAAAGACTTCTATTACTCTTAATTATTGTCATTATTCATTCAGTGTAATTCACCACCTTTCCTCCAAAGGTCACTGGTTTTAGGGGGGATTAAGCGGCTGGCCAGTTATTGTGCGAATGCTCTGACCATCGGTAGGGTTGCCACATTTTTCATATGGCCAGGATGGGATATATTCAGGGCACACCAGATTTTTCAGGCCAACACATACACACGGTCAGTACAGGGTTTAGAACTTTACTTATTTTCCTAGATGAGAGCTTATTCTTGTAGCAGTTTAGTTGCTTATTCTGTTTCTTGTAAGATTTACGTATTTTACATACAGAAGTAACTGTTTCATGCAACTGTTACATGAAATATGGTGCATAATTATTTCCTACAATCACAGGACATTTGCCATTTTATTATTTTTGGTCAGGACACACCTACCCAAACAGGGACTGTCCCTCACAAAGTGGGACAGGAGGTACCCTGCTTACGTCAGCGCCTTTATTACCCTATATCCAACTGCCACTATGCGAATGTGTAAAGTATATATTCTCGATAATTCATGTGGGGAGACATGCATCACAATCAGGTGTTTAATCCCGGGTAGTAGGTTCTGCATGACCGACTGGAGGCTGAGCAGTCTCATGAACCACTACTGAACATACAACTTGTGTCCAGATGTTTACAGGACTGGACATCATGTCGTGACACCAAGTCTGATGTTTACACAGGATACTTATCCCATGAGGGATAACCAAAAATTGAACAAGGCAATAAACTTCGATATTTTTGGATTTACAAAAACGTGATAGGGTTATACATGCAAGGGATACATAGTTTGCAATCCTGACACTGCCTAGGGTGAGACTGCCTACAGATATGAGTAGTGGTCACTATGTGCAGACATTGCTGCGCCAAGCTAGCAGCCCGAATATGGCTGGATTTGGTGGATGTTCAGGAATGGAGGGGTTGTGTGCTGCAGAGGGGATGATGGGTATTCAATTATGCATCCAGGTGTGTTGTAGTTGGATGGCTCAGTTCAGTCCAGACCATTATGTGGGTATGTGCCGGTGACATTTCTGTACATGTGTATCGCACATTTTAATATTCATATGTTTGTGGAATTGTGTTCTACAGTATGGTCTGTCAGGTTGTATTGCGGATGTGTATGTTTGTTCGTTATGTTTCTATCTGATTCACTCACTGCTCCCTCATACACCTCCAGTTCACCTATTGTGCATCCAACACAGTCTCCCCTTGGCGAATTATTACATTACCTGTCCCCCCCACACCCATATTCCACACACTCCAACCATCCCTTCTCTGGTTGATGGCCCATGGCATGGTCAAGTTAACACATTGTATACACTACATATCTCTGGTACCTGAATGGTTGTGAGGACTACCCTGGCATTTTTCACCTTCTACATGCTGTACATCATGCACATCGGTACACGCAAATACTTATCTTTCATGACATGGTAGGTAGACCCGGGTAATACCCGTTCATCTTTGGCCCATCCTGACAAGGATGCCCTGGACTGCAAATGGACAAATTTTGGGTGAATGCTCTGACCATTGTTAGGGTTGCCACCTTTTCATATGGCCAGGATGGGATATATTCGGGACACACATCAGATTTTACAGGCCAACACATACTCACGGTCAGTACAACAGATAGTACTTTTGCTTTATGCCTAAATGTAAGCTTATTGTTGTAGCAGTTTAGCTGCATCTTCTGTTTCATTTACTTGCTTATTCTGTTTCTTGTAACATGTAGGTATGTTACATACAGAAATAGCTATTGTATGTGACTATTACATAAGATGTGGGACATAATTATGTCCTACGATCGCAGGATATTTTACATTTATAATGGTTTTGGTATGGACACAACTGCCCAGAGGGGGACAGTCCCTCACAATGTGGGACAGGTGGTAACCCTGACCATTGGGCTAGACTTAGCTATTGGTGGCGCGCTAACATGATGCATTTCGCTTCCACTTGGTATAACTATAAACACTACAATAGAATATGGGCACAGGGTTTTAAATGTCATTTGTTCGAGGGATGGGGACTCAATATT
The DNA here is from genome assembly GCF_019279795.1 of Protopterus annectens. NCBI lineage: Eukaryota > Metazoa > Chordata > Ceratodontiformes > Protopteridae > Protopterus > Protopterus annectens. The sequence goes on along the minus strand of NC_056734.1, from coordinate 748,430,442 downwards.
CAGCTACATGCATTTGTGTTTGCTTCTTATTTTTGTGTTCGCAGAACTGCCTTGCATGCTTTGCATACGTTTCCGCATCCATGGACACTGACAGGTGCGATTACTATTGGAGGCAGGCTGTAATATTCAGCATTTTAGGTTGCATGCAAACAGCCTCCATGTCCACGCCTCCATGCGGCGCTTTGACACGCCCCATGCACTCGCGCACATTCCCTATGCATGTGGATGTGGCGGCAGAGCGCCTTCATTAATATGCATATGGCACTACTGCACCATCTCTACACTGCACGGTCAGCGCAAGCCTAAAGCCGTCCTTGCGCCGAGCTTCATGCATCCTGGGGAAAGTCTTTTTCCCAGTATAACAATAATGTTAGCATAAATGGAGGCACAGGAAGATTCCATGGCAGCCCCATCAATTTGGTGATACAATTCTCCTTGAAAGTAGATATAATTGTATTTTAGTACCATCTCCATGTTTTCCAAAACCAATTTAAACTCATTAGATGATAAAAATCCAAATTCAACCAACAACTCCTCAAACAACATTAAACCTGTTTTACTGGGTATCACCGAAAACAAATCTTTTACATCAGTAGTTAGAAATATTATATTATCGTTGATTCAGTGGTTCCAATTTTATTCAAAACATCCCATGAATCTATTAAAATGTGTGGATATCTGGAATAAAAATGTTTTAATTTTGTATCCACATAAATTGCTAGTGGTTGCATTTTTGATCCCTGGGAGGTGACAATGGGTCTCAGGGGTGGATTATCCACCCCCTTGTGTATTTTGGGAATCCCAAAAATAGCCAGAATAACAGGCCTTGGTACATTCAAAAACTGATATAACTGCATATCAATCAGCCCCTGCATCAAGTTGTCATCCAGGGTTAAATCAATCTTTTTGTAAGATATATTAAGTTCATTCCTAGATACCGCTACATACCTGTTGTCGGTGTTCAATATATCCAGCATTTTTGTTGTATAATCCCATTGTTCCATCACCACCACCCCACCCCCCCTTGTCTGTTTTCATAACTCGAATTTTATCATTTTCACTTAATTCCTTGAGTAGTGCCTTTTCTTTTGAGGACAGATTAGAACAAGCTTCCTTGTTTATCCTATACCCATTTTTATATCAAACTGGTTATACACATCTCAAAGTTTTGTATATCCTGCTGTGACGGTGGATTATACGTACTTCTGTTTGTCAGCTTGATACCTTTGGTGGTATTAGAACCATCTTTAAATATATGTTCCAAATTCAGTTTCCTTGTAAATAGTTTTATGTCCAAAATTATATCCTCTAGTTTAGGTTTCTTAACTGGCACATATGTAAAACCTTTTAAAAACAGGGAGAAATAACTCTCATCAATAAATAAATCTGTGTAGTTATATATATTAAAATTCCGTTGTGAATGGATAATAACCTTCCCCCCTTTGGGACTCTCTATGTTACTCTCAGTTTCCATATACAGGGTCAAACCAAATTCATCCCCATGTGTATTTTCATGACTCATTTGAGTAATAGTACTTGGGGGGGAGTATCACTATTACGTCCTGTACCTTATTTTCCCATTTTGGTGTGGGTGATAGTTCCCCATCAGTTCTGCATATGACGGTTGGTGTGTAAGGTTCCGTACTCTCTCAAAGTTCCTGGGCCCTTCCAACCCTAAAGGGCTACCTATTCCATTGTTAATTTCCTCATAATCTTGATGGTTAACATTATTGTTGGTGTGTATAGTGCCCCCCCACATATATTCTTTACCATTCCAAGATGAATAATTAGTATTCTCTCTGTGTCTAGAAAAAAAACTTCCTATTCCTTTTATGATAACTCTTGGTGTCACAATAATAAGCTCTACCATGCTCATATGCATGTAGGTCTCTTTCTAGTTTGGACACCTACCTTTGTGATTTTTAACCATGAATTTATCTACATCCTGTAACACCCTTAAATAATCATCCTTATATTCCACAACATTAAAGAACAAATCAGCACTTATTTCCTTAAGTATAACAATAGTTGTCTTACATTGTTTCATTAAGACTTCATTGTTATGTATCATAGCTTTCAAAATTAAAATACCACAATCATTTAAAATATTCATTGCAGTTTTGAAAAAATCAGAATCCTTAACAGTGTTATTAGGAAATTTGTTTAATCTTAACCCTTTGGGTACAATTTTCTGTTCAATACAACATTTAAGATACCAGTTATCCAGTGCTAGTGTTTTGTATTTGGATAACTGGATTTCTAAAGTCTTACATTTTTCACTGTAGGTAGTTGTACTCTTCCGGTTCCTGTTATCATCCGTTTTTGCTTGCATAAACAATTTGTCCAACCACTGATAAAAATCCATTTGGGTATAGTTGTTTAAGTGTCCAGTCCCCTTTTTCCCTTCTCTCTGATGGTTGTAGCCCCTCTGTGTACAATGATTAGAGCCGTTAACTCCTTGGGAATTCAGTTGAGCTCAATCTTTCCCTCTAGATGTAGAGGGCCTCTCCTTGCCGGTTTCTGATGTTATCGCGACCTCTAACGTCAACTTAGGACTACTCTGAACACATGGAATGACAGCTCCTGAATCAGAAAGTTGTGTAGTAGCCTGAGAATGGCTTTGAATCACTCTTATGAGTTCACTCAACAGTGAACTATTATCCATGTCGCTGGGGAACTCCTCGGCAGCCACACAATGTCCAATAACCCGTAATCACAAGTGCAGGTTGCACAAAGCACAAAAAACAAAAGACAAATGAACTGTTGGCTCCAATAAAGGCTTTTCCTCCAAAATGTTACTCTTTTCAGGGGAACAGGTCAATCACAAGCACTTCATTGACCAGTAGAATACACGTGAAAATGTCCAAAAGATAAAGTTTATTCACACACAAAAAAAATAATAAAATAGATTAAGATTTTTCATTTCCACTCGGGAGACTTCATCAGAATCAAACTCCAAAAAGGCTATGCACATTTTATATCAGACCATATTCCATTTCATTGGCCAATCAATTAAATAATTAAATCCATCACTGAGTAACTATTAACTATTAAAGTGCTTGATACATATAAATATAGCAGCTTTCCTTGGTAATACATAAAAAATAAAAGTTTATATACAAATACAAGTTGTGGTATCAGACAAATTCATAATGCTTTTAAAAAAAAAAACAATTTGTAAAACTGTTTATAAACAGAATGTAACATTCCTGAAACCTGATATTAATGAAATCAACTGTTACAGGGACTCTATTGTCAATGGAAGCAACACATTATTGCTGGAACACTATAATACTAAACTCCTCTATTTACAAGGTAACAGAATTTGGAACATATATTTAAAGATGGTTCTAATACCACCAAAGGTATCAAGTTGACAAAGAGAAGTATGTATAATCCACCATTGCAGCAGGATATACAAAAGCTTTGAGATGTGTGCAACCAGTATATAAAAATGGGTATGTGATAAACAAGGAGACTTGTTCTAATCTGTCCTCAAAAGAAAAGACACTACTCAAGGAATTAAGTGAAAATGATAAAATTCGATTTATGAAACCAGACAAGGTGGGTGGGGTGGTGTTGATGGAACAATGGGATTATATGACAAAAATGCTGGATATATTGACCACTGACAACAGGTATGTAGTGGTATCTAGGAATGAACTTAATATATCTTATAAGAAGATTGATTTAACCCTGGACAACAACTTGATGCAGGGTTTGATTGATATGCAGTTATATCAGTTTTTGAGGGTACCAAGGCCTGTTATTCCGGCTATTTTTGGGATTCCCAAAATACACAAAGGGGTGGATAATCCACCCCTGAGTCCCATTGTCACCTCCCAGGGATAAAAAATGCAATCACTAGCAATTTATGTGGATACAAAATTAAAAAAAAATTATTCCAGATATCCACACATTTTAATAGATTCATGGGATTTTTTGAATAAAATTGGAACCACTGAATACAAAGATAATATAATATTTCTAACTATTGATGTAAAAGATTTGTTTTCGGTGATACCCCATACAACAGGTTTAATGTAGTTTGAGGAGATGTTGGTTGAATTTGGCTTTTTATCATCTGACGAGTTTAAATTGGTTTTGAAAAACATGGAGACGGTACTAAAATACAATTATATCTACTTTCAAGAATAATTGTATCAACAAATTGATGGGGGTTGACATGGGGTCTTCCTATGCTCCATTTATGCTAACATTATTATGTTGTACTGGGAAAAACACTTTATATTTAATTCAGAGTATTATAAACACATCCTTGGTTATCGATTTTTGGATGATATATTTATTTTATGGCAAGGAACTATTGAGTTGATCCCAGATTTCATGGAATATTTGAACCACACTACGGGGTTTTTACAATTTACACATTAACTAGGGGTGGATGAGACCCACTATCTGGATGTGAAGTTATCCAAAGATTATATTTAAAAAGCTTATAGGTCTGGTATATATAGAAAAGATTGCTTTTCTAACTCGTACTTGCACTATGAAAGTGACCACCCATATACCCTTAAACGTAATATTATAAAGGGACAAATGGTTAGAATAGCAAGGATGACATTGGACAAAATAGATTTTATGAAAGAAATTGACTATGTTCATACCTTGTTTGGGTCAAGAGGATACCTGGATAATTTAATTAACCCCATTAAAAGAAATATAATACAGGGATGGGGATCCACCTACTTACCACTATTGACTAGTGGAGAAATAGTTGGTGCCAAAAAGATATTGGGAGGGACCAAACAGATTGTATCAAAATTATCATATTTGACACTTACACACTATGCTAATATTGGTTGGGTGAAGAAATGTATAAATGACACTTGGGATATGTTTAGAAGGGTGCCACCAAGGTGGATTGTTTCCAGAAACCCCTGAGATACAGTTTTAAAGGAACCCCAACTTAAACAATATATTAGGAAAGAAAAAAGGGAGTTAGTAGAGAAGGGGCATGTCCAAAACTTGGTAGCTTCAAATGTGGGTAGGTGTTCCCAATGTCTCTTTATAGCCGGAACAAAAGACCTAGATATACCCAGTATTTGTTGCAAAATTAAGAGTAGGACATACTCCAGTTGCTACACTAAAGATGTGGTTTATTTTTTATTGTAGTGTATGTTGGTCATACTACATTGGGAAGACAGAGTGTAACTTGAGATTACATATATATGAGCATATGTACGATATTAACAGGAAAAATGAGAACAACGCTCTATACAGACATTTGTCAACATGTAAAATGGCAGATTACAAATTCTGGGTATTGCTGGAAGTAAAAGACAATGGGGGGGGGGGGTAATTGGGAGACCAGATTAGAATTTCGGGAAATGGTTTGGAAGTTGAGGTTGGATGCATGTAACAGCCCAGGGTTAAATGATCATTTATCTATTACCCCAGCTCTTAAAATATTAGCATCCAACCCCAAAAGATCAAACATATAATAAACACACAAAGGTTACACATATATATTGTTTGGTATCCACTTCTATATCCATTTTTATATACACTATTTTTTTTATATACATTATATATTTTTCGTATACACCTTTTTATATATATGTTATACTATATACATTTTAGATATATATTTATATTCAATATATATATGTATATATATATATATATATATATATATATATATATATATATATATATATATATATATATATATATATATATTTATATTCTATTTTTATACTTGTATTTTAGAAAGACATTATAAATGTATACTAGTTTTTTATTTGTTTTTAAAGTGTATTGTTGGTTAATTTAACAAAGGAGTTTAGTATTATAGTGTTCCAGCAATAATGTGTTACTTCCATTGACAATAGAGTCTGTGTAACAGTTGGTTTCCATTAATATTAGTTTTCAGGAATGTTACATTCTGTTTATAAACAGTTTTACAAATAGTTTTTTTAAAAAAAGCATTATGAATTTGTGTGATACCTCAACTTGTATTTATATATAAACTTTTAATTTTTATGTATTACCAAGGAAAGCTGCTATATTTATATGTGTCAAGCACTTTAATAGTTAATAGTTTACTCAGTGATGGATTTAATTATTTAATTGATTGGCCAATGAAATGGAATGTGGTCTGATATAAAATGTGTATAGCCTTTTTGGAGTTTGATTCTGATGAAGTCTCCTGAGTGGAGATTAAAGCACTTAATCTATTTTATTATTTTTTTGTGTGTGAATAAACTTTAACTTTTGGACATTTTCATGTGTGTTCTACTGGTCAATGAAATGCTTGTGACTGACCTGTTCCCCTGAAAATAGGAACATTTTGGAGGGATAGCCTTTATTGGAGCTAACAGTTTGTTTGTCTTTTTTTGGATAAATATATCATAGTTGTGGGGATGAATGTCAATGCAAATAACTTTTTCTGGCCAGTATCCAATATATCTCCATGAGAATTCATAACTGTGGCAAATATTAGCATGAGGATAATTAAACATATCATAGATACATAACATTACATTTAGAAATTATATGAGATGCATTTGGAATTAAACCCTTGATGCTATGCGCAAAACAAATCTTCAGTCAAGTGTTTTATTTCAACACTCCACACAGGAAGTTGTCCTTTTTTCACATACAGCAATCTAAGAACTGTCACGGTAACTGTTTCAAAGTATTGTCCTTACCCTGCTTTAACACTGTGTTCCTATAGCACAGCAAGTTTAGGTAGTCTTGCATGGAGATGACCAGACTAGTGTGACTGATGGCAAAAACTCACCAGATTTTGCCATAGTACATGAGCAACCAATTACTACCACTCAGAACTGCTGGATGATGCCAAACTCTAGGCGAATGAAGAGAACAAAAAGTGAAGGCTTTCTTATGGGACATTTCTAGCCATGTGTTTTGTGTATGATTCTATATTTTGACCAGATTAAATGTGTGAAAATGAGGTTGATAGGAAAGTGTTGAAATGGGGTGGGGGGGCAAGCATAGGAAAGAACAAAGGGGAAGCAATATTGGAATTTTCAGGAGGTGATTAGGAAAGAACCATAGATATCCACTTCTTCAACACATTAATATGCATATGTAAAGACAATTTTATGAATTTGGACTGTCACCGCAACATAGATGAGTGACAATAATGCATTGATGTTATACAGCCAACTGGACAAAATCAAGTGTTTTGAGAAGACACATGTGAAGTGGGAGCTATTTATTTATTTATTTACTGCATTTGTTAACCGAGAAAGTCTACTGGGCCAAGGTGAGCCCATTTTCAGTATAGGCCCATGGAGAAAAGCTCCACATGCATTAATAGTACATACAAGAAAAAAAAATCAGTAACAAGTGTTTGTACAGTCTCTATGCATGAAAATAAATATAAGCACAACGGTACAAGTTATTATAAACATTACAAATCAACATTGTGTACAATTGGATCATTAAAGATGGAGTTACTCAGGCAGGGTAGCAGTTTTGATTAATTGTTGGAGATTTGTCAGCATAAGCAGTTCATTTCAGCAATTCAGAGAGAGCTCCTAAGTAGTGACATTGTAGAGGGATACAGTAGTGAATCAGGTTTTAGGACGTATTATTTTGGCACAAGTACATTGCCAGAGTAAAGGGAGGTGTGTTCTGAGAGACTTCTTAAAGAGAGCAGGATTATTGATTGTTCTGATAGAAGATGCGAGGGCATTCCATAGTTTTGAGACAGTGAAAGAGTACAGCATTTGACCAGCTGCAAGGTTAGGTTTATCAACTTTCAGCATCATTGTATTTTTGGATCCTAGTGGCCTGTTAGGGTGGTATGTAGTCAATAAGGAGGAGAGGCATGGCAAGTTGAAGGTTTGTATATGAGTTTCTGTGCAGTGGTTAATTGTGAGTAAGAGAGGTATTATGGGAGTTCGAGACAGTTTAGCTAATGTAGAGATAAGCAGTGGTGTGCTGAGTTTTTTGAATTTGCTATAAATTTGGCAATCTTATTGTAACATGAGTCCAGTTTGGCTTTCAGGGAGTACTGGATGTTGGCGAGGATTGGGGCACTGTATAGTAGAGAAGGTAGCAGAAAGGAGGAGGCTACAGTTTTTAGCAGTAAAATTAAGGTAGTATTTGTGTCTATAGAGTGTACATAATATTTGATGTGTTTTTTTTGATGTTGCTATGGATATGGTGGTCGATTGTTAGATTTTCATCAATAATAATCCCTAGCAGTTTAGTACTTGGCATGACTTTAATGAGAGTATTATTATGGGATTGGACAGAAAAAAATCAATCTTGTTTAGAGAGGTGTTTTTTTGAGGGGGCGGATACTAGAAGTTTAGTTTTATTGGGATTTAGAATGAGATGGTTGTTAGACATCCAAGTTTTGGTTGAAGTAAAGGCATTTTGGTTAAGACTTTGTAACTCAGATATATGGCAGTGAAGATGATTGTAGAATCATTTACATATTGGATAACTGTGATATGGGTAAGGGTGGTGCAGAAGTTGTTAGTGAATATACTGAATAGGAGGGGACCTAGTATAGATCCTTGAGGTACACCTGTGGTTGTGCTGAGAAGGAGTGTAGCCATTTGGTGGATTGTTGCCTATTGATGAGGTAGTCTGAGAACCAGTTTAAGGTATGGGATGAGAGACCTAAGTTGGTGAGTTTTATGAGCAGAAGGGGATGTGAAACCATGTTGAAGGCCTTAGAGAGATCTAGGAACAGTGAGGAGACTATGTAACTGGCATCATGAGACCTGTTTACTCTGTCCATAAAAGGTATAAGAGCAGTGCAGGTACTATGCCCTGGCCTGAAGCCGTGCTGTGTGTGGGGAAAAGTATCTGGTTTTGGACAAGATGGTTAAGAAGTTGAGTGTGAACACATTTTTCTAATATTTTAGAGATGGAAGAGAGGATAGCGATGGGTCAGAAATTAGAGATGTCAGAGTTGTTGACACCTTTATGGAGTGGAAGAACAAATGCTTTCTTCCATATGTTTGGTATACTGGACTCTCAGATCTATTGAAGAGTATGCTGACATGATAGGTAATGGAGGTTGCAGATAGTTGTAGAAATTCAGCAGGTAAATTGTCTGGTGCATTAGTGCAAGATTTGAGTTTATGAAAGAGTTTTTTATAGTGGAAGTTGGTACAGGTAAAGATATGAATAGAGGAGTAGTTGAGGAGTGTGAAGTGAGAGCTTCAGGTGGGCAAGGGTCTATTGGTGGGAAGATAGTGGTGAGCTTAGTTATGGTGCCAATAAAATATGAATTGAAGAGCGACACTATCTCAGTGGGAGTTTTATCTGGATTTGGGCAAGGATTGTTATTTGTACCTTGATGGAGTGGGGAACTGATTGTGCACCAAAATTTCTTTGGATTTAGTTTGTATTGGTCTTGAAGACTTTGGAAGTGTCTTTTTATCACTAGTCATTTTGCCTGTTTATTTAATTGTTTATATTGAATGAGGTCAATAGGATTTTTATTTTTTTTCCAGGTTTTCCAAGCTTTATCCCTAGCAGACATTATTTGGTCTGTGTGTTTGGTAAGTGAGGTTGCCTGCTTAGCTTTTATTCTTTTTAGGCAAGGTGGGGCTAAACTGTTTAAAATTCTAAGAAATGTTGAATAGAAGAATTCAACAGCCTCACTGAGAGGGAGATAATTGAGTGGGGGCCAGCTGATACTTTGTAAGGTTTCATTAAAGGTGTTGGGGAGAAGTGAGATAAATCTCTGGTTTGCTTAACTTGGTGAGTGCTTACGACAGAGGTGGTGTTATGAGTTTTAAAGGCTGGTAAGTGGTTACTAATACTGTTAGGTAGTATGCCAGAGGTGGAGATTTTGTTAAGATCAGAGACGAGTATCCATACCAGAAATGAGTCACTGCCCATGTTATTGTCGGGCCTGGTTATATCAGTTATTAGTTGCATATAGTTATATAGGTTTATGCTGGTGGAAGGGTCAGGATTAGAAATATCAAGCCAGTTAATGTTAACATCCCCTAGGATGATGATTTCATTTGTAATGTTATTAGTTGACCAGGCAAGAATGTCTTCAAGTATAGGAATGTTGCTGCCTGGGGGAATGTATATGACTATGATATAAAGGTTTTTACAGTTATTCAGTTTTAGAAAGGATACTTGTATCTCTGCCGTTGAGAACTGTGGGACAGGTTTTGTGTATTGAACTATAACACTGAAGGTGTTTGGGTATATCAAGGTGATACCTCCCCCTTTTTAATGTGGACTATCTATCCTGAGGCAGTTGCAATTAGGGGGTAGGAATTCGGCACCTTTGATATAAGGTTTTAACCGTGTCTCAGTAATGGCAGTGAAGTCAGGTTTGTTTTTGTCTAACCAGGTATGTACATGTGGAGTTTTATTTCTAATGCTTTGGAGATTGATGGTGGTGAAGTTTAGGGACTTTTAGGAGGTTGGGGGGTTATAACAGGCTGGAGGGGGACCAGGGTTTGGATGTATATCTCCGCATTAACTTGGGTTGCGGTAAGTAGGAAGATTTACAGGTTGCGGTTCCTTTGTAATATTGAGGAGATGATTTAGAAATGAGTTTTTGTTGTGGTAGTTTTTATGGGGGAGGATTCCTAGTTTTGTTTGTAAGATTAAGTTTGTGGCATATAAAGTAGGGCCTACTGAGGAACAGCTGGGGAGAGATTGTATAAGTATAGTTGTTGTAGAAGTCAGTTTGTAAAGTATGTGGGTTGTGTGATGAGATGATAATTGTAGAAGGAGATAGAGATATATAGAGAGAAGAAATAGAATAGTATTGGAGCAAGAGCAGCAGAATTCATGGGACCATGAAAAATAATCAGAGAAAGCTACTGCTAAGTGGGGGGGGTGTCATGTAGTCACATATGGATATTTAACTGGGTACAAGTTGTTTTAGGCAAAGAAATGGGGTATAATCACTATAAACATTATACTAGAGACTATAAATGCTAAAACTTATACACTATAGAGTATACATTTCCCTTAGCGAGGAATCAGTTACCTGGTGTTCAGCAAAATTAGTAAAGTAACAGGGTAGCAAGGCAGGGAAGTTACAGGACTACTGCAATGGGAGTTTGGTGGTGTGCTTACTGCATGAATTACCAGCTGCAACTAGGAAAGCAAATTACAGGCATGCAATTACTTAGGTTGCTGGATGTTAGTGACTGGTCCCTTGTTCACCTGAGTTGTAGAGGCATGGACTGGAGAGGTTGGGGAACAGAGTGGTCTGTCTTGATTGCTGTGTTACAATGACTGAATGCTGGAAGAAAAGACAGCAAAAAATTAGGTGAATGTGCTTGGTATTGATATGGGAGAGTAAAGAGCATGCAAAGTAGTGGTCTATAAATAAGGGGTTAAGACAAGAAAAGTTGGAGAGAGGTGACAATAAAGATCATAGGGCTAGGAGAGTAGAAGAAAAGTGAGTGAGAGAGAGAGAGTGAGAGAGAGAGGAAACACCAGAAGAGGAGAGAGGGTTATGCAGAGGTGAAAGCAAAGCAGGGAGGTAACACCAGAAAAGGAGAAAGGATTAACCAGAGATGAAATGCAGCTAGATACGAGAGGTGTTTGTAAGCTAAAAGCAGTGATAGCCTATTGTTAACACTTTCAGGCCTAAAAGGGAAAACAACATACTATAGAACAGATAGGGGAAGATATATAACTAATAATACACTTATACAAGCAGTTGTCTATACTATAGCACTCATAGCAATGTACATAAAACAAGTAAATATAAATGTCCAGCAAAAATGTATTTAGCCCAGTAAACAGGTATTCACAGAGCAGCAATTGCATTTAACAAATGACCTATGGAGCATTAAACATGGATACATGCTATACAGCCTAATCACTAATCCAATCAGTTATACAGCTCTATTTACCAGGTATTTTCAACTTGCAATAGGTAATGTAACAAAAACAGTAGGTATTCCCAAACATGATATTACCATAGAAAGACAGGATAAATATTAGGAATATAGTCTTTCATAAAGTAAGCATCTAATATTACAGACAAGTTATGCAGTTCAGGAACATATTCACTATATTCAACATGTACAGAGAGCACATATTAAGAAATAAGAAGAATCAACTAAGCTAAAATCTATCCTTTAATTGCTAAAACTAAGCTAAACATTTATCTCTAAATTGCCTTGCAGGGCAATGGGCATTATGAAAGCAGTCCCAAGTACAATTAGGGTCACAAAAAAACACTTGAACAGCAGTTGGAAAATACCCTAGGTCTATGAGCAAAATATATGGAGGAAACTAAGCTAAAATGTAACTCTACATTGTCCCGCAGTGTGATGGGCACTGTAAAAGCAGTCAAAGATACAGATAAAATCACAAAACCACTATAATGGCAGTCACAAAAACAATTGAAGTTACCGTACCAAAAAACAGCAACTGGATGCCAGAAACTATAAACTCTACATTTAACTTGTTTTGCTATTCGATGGGGTTATGGAAGCAGCCATAGTACACTTTTCAAACTTCAATTAATAAAAAGCAACAGTTAAGACACCGAAATTGGCCCTGGCATACCACCAGGACCCAGCTCTGTGAGTAGCTAGTGATCGGGATAGGGAAAAGATGGCGCAAATCCAGGTGTATCTTTTTAAATGCTGCAAAACTTGCTGGGAGGGTAAAAAAGGTAAGATCACAGAGGAAACAGGCAACTCATTGTGAATAGATAACAGTTGGAGCAAGAGCAGCAGCATTCCCAGGACCACAAAAAAACAATCAGAGTAAGCTACTGGTAAGTGTGGGGTGTCATGTAGTCACATACGGAGATTTAACTGGGCACAAGCAGCTTTAGGCAAAGAAATGGAGTATAATCACTATAAGAATTATACTAGAGACTATAAAGACTAAATATTATATACTATGGGGTATACATTTCCCTTAGAGAGGATTTAGAATGTTAAATCAGTTATCCACTGTTCAGAAAAATTAGTAAAGTAACAGGATAGCAAGGCAGGGAAGTTACAGGACTACTGCAAAGTGGGTTCAGTGGTGCGCATATTGCATGAATTACAAACTGCAGATAGGAAAGCAAATTACAGACATACATTTACTTAGGTTGCTGGAAGTTATTGACTGGTTTTGTGTTTGCCTGAGTTGCTGGAAGTTAGTGACTGGTCCCATGTTTGCCTGAGTTGTAGAGACATGGAAAGGACAGGTTGAGGACCAGAGTGGTCTGTCTTGACTGGTGTATCACATTGATTGAATGCTTTAACTTATCTCGCTGTGCGATGGGGTTATGGAAGCAGCTGCAGTGCACTTTTCAAACTTCAATTACTAAGGAACAAAAGTTAAGATGCCAAAATTGGCCCTAGCATGCCACCAGGACCCCCCATGTCTGTGAATAGCTAGTGATCATGATAGGGAAAACGTATGTATGGAACAAGTTTTTTTTTTTTTTTTTTTTTTTTTTTTTTAATGGGACAGGTGTCCATTTTTTTTTTTTTTTTTGCATTTCAGAAAAAGAGGAATGTTGGGACGGGACATAGGAGTGTGAGGTCAGGCTGGTAAGGTAGGTCAAGAAGCGACTGGTGCTATACTTCAAGCGTGTGTGTGTGTGTGTGTGTGTGTGTGTGTGTGTGTGTGTGTGTGTGTGTGTGTGTGTGTGTGTGTGTGTGTGTGTGTGTGTGCGTGTGTGCGCGTGTGTGTGCGTGTGTGTGACATTAAAAGGTCCTGGCTACTCAGATTTAATGCTGGACTAATGAATAACAATATGCTAGAAATGGATAGATATGCATGACTTTAGTAATAGTGTTTGGAGTTATACATACCTCACTATACATCCTGTTGTACAGTTATACTTCGGTTTTGAATTTATTACATAATCATCATTGTTATGGAAAAGCAGTTATGCTAAAGCAGTTACACACATAATACATATGATACCTACAAAGGTATGTGTGTGCAAGCAGTAATGATACCTTTCTGTCAGTCAACATGCTATACATAGCTATTGCTATATGGTATTATCTTTATAATCCCCGTTTTGTGAAAAATTGACAGTGGGCTGGATTTGAACCCTGGCTTATCTGAATTCTAACCATAACTCCACTGCACTTACACCTAGTGCCAATAGAAGTAGGTATATTTTCTTACCTCAGTACTGTCCTGGCAAATGGCCAAGCCTCACCATTGAACCTGTTTACAGGAAGGAAGGCAAACCAAATTAAAGTCTTCACTTTTTTCCTTAAGTACAATGAACCCTGTCAGCACATAGGTAGGCAATGTGAAAATGCAAAAAGCAGTAGCAAAGTTATATTACTTGTGTAAATGTTCATTATGACCATTCCTCAGTAAAAATAACTACTGTGGGACTCCAATCCGACTTTACCCATGTTCTCTCTTTTTATCTCAGCATATTTAATTTCTGCAGTCATTATCATCCATGTTGCTGACTGCTGTGCAAGGTCACTAAGTGTTTTTCACTCTGTAAGGTGACTGACATGAAATTTTCACTTTTTCATCAGTTGACAATGTTTGCGCTATGCCATATACCACGTACATGAAAAAAAAGATACAACAAATTGAAACAAAGGTTAAACAATTAGCTCTGGATTTAAAGCATAAGACATCTACACTTACACAGCACAGTTGTAATGGGATATCTCCCTTTGCCACAAACACAGCTTTGCATTCCCAAATCAGTCATATGCATACAAGCAATTCACATTTCATATCCTGTATTAACAGTTCATACAGTTTGCCATTCTCAGCTAGTTGTACATGTGTGGCTAACATACATAGTGCAATCAGTGATGGCACAATTGTTTATCAGTATGTCTTCAAAAAGACAGCTTTGTCTTCTCTTTGTATTCTGGTCATTCTTCCCTTATCTCTGGTTTACTAACAAACATGCAATCTGTAGTGTATATTTCCTATCATTTTTATTTCCAGATGAGATACAAATACAAATATATAACTGAGAACAGTGGTTTTCAGCAAAGGCAGGAGACTTGTGCTATTATGGCCAAAAAACTATACATGTGTGGTGTCTGATTTTATTTAAAAGCTCACTGCAGTTAGTTCCACACTTTGTAAGAGTCTCCTCACTGACATGCCTACTGCAGGAAAGGATGTCTGAACTGCTGTTGTGTTTTCCTTCACTGAGCTTAATAATTCACAATTGCAAGCCATTAGCACCTAACAATGGTATAGAGGCTACACTATGTTTACAGCTGCTACACAAAGTCAGAATTTTGGTATTCACCAATTCTAATGAGTTCACACATTGTTTACATCATCACAGTGTTCAGAGGGCTGAATCTACCCTATAAAAAGGTAAACATTTAACTAGAGAACTTGAAGATGAGGAGACTTCTATCAGACAAAAGAGAAGATAGGTATTTCTTTGAAGGAGATTTATCTGCAGAGAAGCACTTATTTTGCTAAGGTATGTTTCTATTATTCAGGGAAATTTAGATTGTAACCTTTTAAAATGTATTCATATAGCCAGTAGAAAAATTAATGCTGATCTGTATGCACTTCTTATACTTCTTTGTCGGCATAGGCAGTTTTTGCAGGGCTTTACATTTCCAAGATACAGGGATTTTGCTTACAGCACAAATATGTTCTTACCATTTGCTTTTGCAATTTCACCTGGGACTGGAGAGAATTGTAATTATGCTTGTTATCAAATGAAGGGGTTATACATGTACATGTACTGTTCAGTGGCGTTAGGCTTCTCAGATGCATCAGAGCAACCACCACAGCAGTGGTGGGTGCATATTGAAAATTGACTAGCATTATTAATTTGAATTCTTGACTACTTAGAAATACTAACTCTCATCCAGTAATCAATAACTTAATGCATTCTTCAGTATAGAAATGTTGACAGAATACTGGTGTTTGTTAAGATGTTTACATTTGTGTTGGAGGGTGGGGAAGTGCAACCTACCATTCTGTTGTTCTAAATGGGAAACGTGTTTCAAGTGCTTTACACTGACAATGAATACACAGCATGATTATTAATTTGGAAAATGCATTACTTATATGCTATTAATGGGTTTTGTCCTGCTCTATTTTATGTTACATAGGATTATGGCACTCGAGCCAGGAAATCCATGAAACCCCCCTTTTAATAAGACTGAAAAAGAGGTTATCATCCAGGCTCTGAGGCACCATAGAGCCTTCCTACTTGAGAGAGGTTGGGGAGATATGCCTTTCAGAAAGGACATATGGAATCATGTAGTCACTGATGGCAATGCATTTGGCAGTCTTGACTGCAGTTATGATCACGTGCAGCAATGGACCACTGACATGATTTCATCAGCAAGGAGAAGGCAGCTACAGTTGCCTGAGTACAGCTGGCTAAGTGGGGGGAGGGGATTCCTGCTACCAAGGCACCACTGACAATAAATAAAGAGTTATTGTCCACTGTCAAAGATCCTGACTGTTCAGGTGAGCCTTCACACTGTGTGATTGATGTTGGTGCTGATGTGGCTCAGAGGCCAAGTGTGTTTCAGAAGTAGAGTCCAGGTAGGTTTACATACAGAAATATTATATTATCTTGTAGACTAAAATATAATTTGGCTGCTACTGCATTTGATAACATGTTTTATATCTGTACCTATTAATAATTCAGTTACACAAGAGAGTTGGGCAATAGAAATGAGGGTGGGGAATGGCTCAGACAATTTTCAGTTACAGCTGTTTCTTACAGGGCATATAGCCAATTGTTTATTCAATGTCCCTGCATTATTCACATTGTGATGCTTAATAGTCATCCTTTCGTTGTTTCACTTCTTCCAGGCCCATCTTCCCTGCAAAGTGTTGAGTCATCTGCACATGGTAAGAAAATGTTTTTTTTTATTATGACTTATTATCATTATGTGTGAGAAGGGTGTAATGAGAGTCTGTACTGCTGTCTCATCTGCAGTTGTACAACCAGTGTTACTTTTTGTTCAGATAGTCTGGGTTACTATTTATGGGAGTAGTAATTTCATTCCTGTGTTTGTTGCTTTTTATCACAGGTGATCCTGTCAATGGAAGTGTAGGTCTCCTACCACCTGATGTTGGAGTATCAGTAGGCTCTAATGATGGTGGTAACCAAATGGAGGCACAGTTGTGGGTGCAAAGGTTCAGTCTAATAAAGAGGTTATGACACACATGCCCTGTATTCCTTTTCAGACACAGTTAGCATGCCTACACATACTCATTCTACTGAACCTTTAGATAGTGGAGAGGTTGATGGTGAAACAGTTGATCAGGGTAGAGTGTTTACTGCAGTTTCAGTGCTGGTTGATTCTGGCTGTAGCCAAGGTGTTGGCAAGGTTTCATGAAGGATGGTTGGTAGGGATATTCATAGGAAGCTTGTTGTCAACCCTTCACCTGATATTGATTTGTATTACATGCAACTTGACATATGTATAAGGCCATCATGGAGGCACAGGCATGTTCCATTAGGACCTCCAAGGACATGCTTATTGTTCTAGATGTGACACAATCTGACATGTGTGACTGCCTCCACTGTGTGGCCAATACAATAGATTAGATGAATGCCACACTGGGTTAAAGGACATAGAATGATTAATAATGACTTTTACCAGGTTATAGAATTATTTTCAAAAACACACTTTTAAGTAAAAAAAAAAGGTTGTCAGCAAGTATGTGAATTACAATCAGTAAATCATATTGTACAACATATGAATTAATTAGCAGTCAAAAACAAACTGCAAATTGGCATGTATGAAGCGCTGCGTATACTTTGCTGGAAGAACATTGACTATGTGTACTGAATTAGTCAGAACATCATTACAAGATTCAGTGTTCTGTATGCCACAATGCAAGAACTGACTATGTGTACTGAATAAGTCAGAACATCATTCATTGCCAGATTTAGTGTTCTGTATGCCACAACGTAAGAACTGACTGTGTACTGGATAAGTCAGAACATCGTTACAAGACTCAGTGTTCTGTATGTCACAATGTAAGAACTATGTGTACTGAATAAGTCAGAACATCATTACAAGATTCAGTGTTCTGTGTGCCACAACGTAAGAACTGACTATATGTACTAAGTAAGTCAGAACATTATTACAAGATTGTGTTCTGTATGCTCCAATGTAAGAACTGACTATGTGTACTGAATAAGTCAGAACATCATTAGAAGATTCAGTGTTCTGTATGCCACAACGTAAGAACTACATGCACTGAATAAGTCAGAACATTATTACAAGATTCAGTATTCTGTATGTCCTAACGTAAGGACTGACTGTGTACTGAATAGGTCAGGGCATTATTACAAGATTGTGTTCTGTATGCAACAATGTAAGAACTGACTATGTGTACTGAATAAGTCAGAACATTATTACAAGATTCAATATTCCATATGCAGCAATTTAAGAAGGAATCTGAAGTACTAACTTCTTTGAAAGCTCCATTCCACCTGATAGCTGTCTCATTAATGAAAATCTGCTTCCCAGTAGGAGCTCGTGAGTCAGTAGTGCCAATTTTCACACATGTGAACAAACCAGTAGCAGATATTTGCTGATTTAGGATGTTGTACACTGCTGGAGGGTCTCCGTTGATGTCAAAAAATACCTCTTCACCTGCTTTGGTATTGAAATGAACATTTCTTACATAGTAAAGAAGCTATGGAAATAAAGCAGAATGTGTTAGGAGAAAAATGCATACTATGCCAAAAATCAGAAAGCAGTATAACTATCAGAACTATCAAATACCTATAGATAGAAGGAGTTAAAAGTTTGCTGCATGATAAAATGATACACACACATGCAAATCTCTCGCTCTATATATATATATATATATATATATATATATATATATATATACATATATATATATATATATATATATATATATATATATATATATATATATATATATATATATATATATATATATATAGAGAGAGAGAGAGAGAGATGGTAGCAGTCCATAAGAGCTAATGTTCATAACAGCAAACACAATTGCAGGCTTGTTTTTCAGCCTTTCAGCTGCTTTCCATGTCTGATCACATAACAGCAAGTCTGGGAATGTGTCCTTACCTCAATGTTCTGCAATCTCAGAACTGGTATATATAATTTGCAGTGGAAGTGGAGGTGTAAGGGTACTTACCCCCAGTAAAAAATATTATTTTTTTGCATTCTCATCGCAGACCATATGTTTGAAGTTTTGAAATACCGACATTCTGAACGGGAAATTGCCTATAGCGCAGACTGGGAGATTTCCATTGTTCTCACCGTAGTGCGATCTCGGAGTTTGTATATTTAAGTATGGGGGTGGGGTGGGGTGGGAGTGGGGTTTGGGCTGTGCAGGGGGGCGAAGCCCCCCTGCTGTACACAGTTTAATGTGTGTTGTTTTATTTTTACGGGTCTACTTCACATTTTCGAACATTCAAATGTTCGATCATATGGTCGCGGCCATATGAATTTCGAACATTTGAGTGTTCGGTTATGTGACGTAGACCCATATATCTATATTTATATATATATATATATATATATATATATATATATATATATATATATATATATATATATCTACTTACCGAAATCCCACTTTGTCGAACTTCATAATGACGAGACAAAGTCGACAAAGCTATAGTTTCACGAACATCAAGATCACTATAAAATAATTCCAGAAAACAAACCCGTTAGTAGTGAAACTACATCTTTGGCAACTTCGTCTCGTCATTATGAAGTTTGGTGAAGTGGGATTTCAGTAAGTACAAGTAGATCTATATATATATATATATATATATATATATATATACGCATATATGTAAATATATATACATACATGCATTTGTGTGTGTGCGTCTATAGATAGAGAAAGAAAAAGAGAGAAATGGACTCAAGAGAAGAAACAATCTGATTAGTTAACAAGGATATAAAATAACACTCAGTAACTATTCTAAAAAGAAGCCTACAAAAAAAATCATGCTGTAAGGGGTATAACGTGTGTGTGTGTGTGTGTGTGTGTGTGTGTGTGTGTGTGTGTGTGTGTGTGTGTGTGTGTGTGTGTGTGTGTGTATATCTGTGTGTGTGTGTATGTATGTCTGTGTATAAAACAGTAAGGAAGGAACAATGGGGAAAACAGTCACAGACTACTCATCTGTGAATTTAAATACTAAACTGCATGTCTCTGTGGGGTTTCTCTCACTACAAAAAAGCATGCTGAGTGATCCATCTCAAACTCATCCAAACATGGAGCTGTGGACAGGAACACAGACTCTACATGGCTCCCGGTTGGAGGAAGAGTTGTTTAAACTGCTTTGAGCATCTACTGTGGTGCACAGTATCCTCAACATAGGAGAACAAGCATCACAGACTGCAGGCTAGCCATTCAATGGCGAAAAGTATGGCTCTGGTGAATTGATCGTTTTGACTAATGCTGCTAAATTGGCATGGATATTTGTCTTTGGTAAGTGGGTTGAGGACCCAACATACTCAGAGCTACACCTGAGACTCTTACTAATGGTGGGAGGGGTGTATGCACCCCTATTGGCCAGTGTGTGCCCAGCATAAAGCCCATTAGCCTTGGATCAATAAGACACTGGCTGACCAGTGTCCATTTGTTCAGCTTGGGTTACCTGAGGTAGGTCTTTTGAGCAAATGTGGGATGTAAAACAAATCAACCTGCCAAACATGAATTAAGAATTGCTTCATTTAATGTAGGTTCACTGAAAGGATGGAGTTTGGAAGTAGATGACATGATGGCAAGGTGGAAGCTGGACATCCTATGTATCCAGGATCCAAGATGGAAATGCAGTGCACCAAAGCCATTTGTCTTGGGATCCGGTCTTCTACTCAGAAGGGAGACAGGCTAGAAATGGTCTGGGAATTGTGTTGATAGAGAAGCTTCAGAAGGCAGTGAGAAATGTTCTCAGAAGTAGTCATAGACTCATGGCAATCAGACTCCAGTGTAATGATGGAGTGGTATTCATAATCTCAGAATATGCCCCACAGCAGTGTTGTGATAGTGAGGAAAAGAGTGCATTCAGACAGCAATAGCAGTACCTACTAGATTAAGCAGGACAAAATGAATTTGCATTGATAATGGGTGACTTGGATACTCGGATCAGAACAGGCAGAACAGGATATGAGGACTTCCTAGGTCCACATGGGTGGGGCAACAGGAATAAAGTAGAAGGCATTCTAGACCTCTGTGTGGCAAATGGCTTGATAGTAGCCAACACATGATTCAAAATGAGAAACAGTCACAAGGTCACATATATGGATGGCCAACATGCAACTCAGGTAGACTTCCTCCTAGTAAAGAAAGGGCACTGTGGTAGAATTAGTGATTGCAAAGTCATCCTCAGTGAAACAGTTAGCCCACAGCATGAACCACTGGTTGTCCCAATCAGCTGCAAGCAGCGGTCGGAGAAGATCCTAAGGTCAAGAAAGACCAGGCTGAAGACCTGTAAGTTGACTGTAGAGAAAGCAGAGCAGTTCAAGGAATTACTCAGGGCTCTAGCCCCACAAGTAGAAGAGAAAATAGTTGGAGTTGAAGAAGAATATAATCACCTCAAAACAACATATGTGTGAGGACTACAGAATAGCTATGCAGCCGAACCAGGTATGGAAATAAGGTACATAAGGAAAGCTGGTGGCAGAATGTTGAAGTCCAGGAAGTCATCAAAAGAAAGGATTGTAGGAAAAAGTAGGAGATAGGAAGGATGGACCAGGCTAGGAAGGAATACTGGTTGGCTAACAAAGAGGCTAAGAAATGTGATGCAGTGGCAAAGAACAAGGCATCACAGGCACTCTACCAGCTTCTGGAAAGTGACTCAGTAAATGGTACAAGGAAACTATATCAGGTTGCAAGACAAATATAGAGAAAGATAAAGAACATAGACACCTTTCATAAGGGATGGCAGCAAAACCTAGTCTCGAGTCAATTGAACATCAAAGGCAGATGGAAAGAGTATTTCCAGCAGCTTCTGATTGAAGAAGACCCTACAGAAGGTCCACCACCCTAGACAAAGCCTACAATGATAGAAGCAGAGGAGCCCAATGTAGAAGTAGTAAGAACAGCACTAAGGAAGATGAAGTCAGGGAAAGTGGCAGGCTCAGATGAGGCCACAGCAGATATGATAAAGATGTTGGGTGATATAGGGGAGAAATGGCTCCTGAGGGTACTCATAGCAGTATGGAGAGAAAGGTATATCCCAGATGGCTGGAGAATAAGCATACTAGTCCCAGTGTTCATGAATAAAGGGGACACACCCAACTGTGAGAAGTTCATAGGTCTCAAACTCCTGCCACACTGTATTAGGGTTATGGACATGGTGACTGATAAAAAATAAGCAGAGTAGTTGAAAGTAAGATGGGAAAAGAGCAGTTTGAATCAGATCAGGATGCAGAACAACCAAAGCAATGTTTGCAGGGAGTCAGATAGTTGAGAAGAAGCTAGAGATGAGAAACAGCCTAACTGATCATTCCTAGACTAGGAGAAAGGGTATGACAAGATCACAAGAAAACTGATTTGGGCAGCCCTATGGTGGTTCAAAGTTGCAGAAGCATTGGTAGAGATAGTGCAAGCTATATACAAAGACCCAGTGATTCAAGAATGAACAGTGTTTGGTCTTAAAGAGGGATTCCCTGTGAGAATGGGTGTGCATCATGGTTCAGGTCTGAGCCTACTGCTGTTCATACCGGTAATGGACTACATTAACCAACAAGTCAGTGGGGACA
Source organism: Protopterus annectens (assembly GCF_019279795.1). Lineage (NCBI taxonomy): Eukaryota > Metazoa > Chordata > Ceratodontiformes > Protopteridae > Protopterus > Protopterus annectens. The sequence continues at coordinate 748,407,790 of NC_056734.1, read as the reverse complement.
GATCAATAAAATTGCTTTATGCAAATGATGTGGCAGTACAAGAAAACCCAAACTCCTCAATAAACTATCTGAGCCTAATATCTCTAATTCTACTCTGAAATGGTACTCAAGCTACCTTACCAACAGACAACAAGCTGTCAAAGGGCTCCACTCCTACTCACCCTTTCTCCCTGTTAATACAGGCATACCCCAAGGCTCTATACTTGGGCCAAAACTCTTTAACATCTTTGCTAACAATCCTTATACTTCATGCCCCAATTCCTCTCATATACAATACGCTGACGACTCCACTATCTGACCTACTCACAAAAACACAAAACGCCTTTCCCTCTGTTAAAAATTGGCTAAAAAATAGCTCATACTCAACCCCCAGAAAACTAAACTCCTATTTTTACCAAAGTCCCTTTCCCACCTAAAACCTTCCTTTACCATTACATCTCTCAACAACACAACCATAACCATTGAAAATCACACCAAACTACTAAGTGTGATAATTGACAATCAACTGAAACTAGATCTGCACATCTTAAACAGCACTAAAAAAAAAAAAAAAAAAACTCACCGATGATGCTTGACACTCTCTCTTGCCTACACCTACCTTCTTCCTACCCTACTTTGTGCCTCACCAGTCATGACCAACCTGCAGTCATCACTAAAGTCCAAGCTTGAATTTACCTACAACAAAATTACCAGGTCCGCTGCCAATCAATCCTACAACTCTCACCACTGTCTTGCTTTGCAAACACTAAACTGGCTAGAATTTCCGCACCATTTCATACTTCCCCATCTCCTCCTTACTCCCTCCATCTTAAACAAACCATCCTCCTGCCTTGCCATCACCTCCCTTATATTCCCATATATCCCCAATCACTGTTGCGCAGCTCCAACCAGTTACTTATAGAACTTTCTAAGCCAAAAAAAAAACATTGGCCAGCGCCTATATAGTTACTCAGTTGCCACTGCTTTGAATAAGTTCCTACTAAACATTAGAACCCTAGCCAGCATTCATAGATTCAAAAAAGCCTTAAAAGAGGACTTATTTAACTCATCGATCTGCCCGTGTCTTACTACCAACAACCCCCCCTCCCCTCTTCCATCTACTAACCCCTATCATCTCTCTTAACTATCATAACTGGGTCTCTCTCTTCTGATTACTGACCGTCCTCTTCTTTTCTTGCTTTCAGTTGTTTCTCTATACCCTTTTGTACATACTTGCAGGACTACACCAAAGACTACTAAGTTACTTACTCAGTCACACAAACTGAACACCTACAATGAATTTTCTTTCATTCCCTCACCCAGTGATCTACTGTATATCAAATGTTATACAGTTGAACTGCATGCAGAGAAATGACTCTGTTGAGTATTCTGGTAATTACTCTGTTTCACATTGTATACATGCTTGTATTTTAAACCTTAGAAAATGACTCTCAGTTAATTACTCTGTTAATTAATCAATTGTCTGACTGTATATAAGCTTTGTAGTCTAACATTTATGTAATGTTAACTTCTGTAAGGGGCTTTTCCCCTCGGGCCTTTGCTGAAAATGGGTGTCGGCTCAGTCAGATATTCCTGGTCAACAAACATCAAAATAAAAAATAATAATAATAACAAAAAAAAAAAAAAGGAATGTCAGCAAGGATTGTGAATTGAAAGCAAAACTGAAAGCACATGGGATGAAAGTGAGTACAGATAAGACAGCTGTAATGGCAGTAAATGGGGGAAACCAGACGATGCTGAAAATTGAGATAGATGGGAAAATAATGGAACAGGTTAAGAGCTTCAAGGTGGTGGGAGGGGTGGCTGAGGTGAAAGGAAGTCTGAATGAAGAAGTCATAGGTAGGATCAGAGGGGCTGCAACTAACTGACACAGTGTCAGATGTAGTATATGACAGAAAAATGCCAAAGAAGCTGAAAAGTAAGGTGTACAAAACAGTTACTACTGTATGGTTAAGAAACCTGGGCAATAAAGGTAGAGCATTTGTGGAAGTGTCTGAGATGGGGGTAGAATGAATACTGTGGGACAGATGAAGAAATGAGGACATAAGAGCAGAAGCCAAAGTAGTTTGGTGAAAACATCAAAGAGAACAGATTACGTTGGTTTGGGCACATGTGCAGAAAAGCAGATGACAATCTGGTGAAGAAGATTTGGGACAGACAGGAAGAAGGCAAGATGAAATGAGGGCATCCAACAATGAAGTGGATGGATTGTATGAGAGATGACCTGTAAGAGACAAGCAGGAGAGTGGCACTGAATAGAGAGATGGTGACAGTTGACACGACACCCCGAATCCATGTTGAAAATGAAAAGAAGGGAGTTGATGATAATGATGAGTGCATACTTCATGAATTACATTGGCATAATACTTTTCTAATGACAGAGTAAATGAAGAAACGGTGTTTTACTTGGAGCAATAGATGTCAGAAAGCCTAAGATAGGCTCAAGCAGGGACTTAAGTTCTGCAGCTATAACACTCAGTTTTCAAACATTATTTGTGAGAAGCTCTATTAGAGGATGCAAATCATGTGACACTAGGTGTAGTATTAAGAAACAAAGTAAAACAGCTATGCTAAACTGATTGCTTACACCAGAAGATCTTTTGCATTAGGTAAGTAAGTAGGAAAATAGACATTTTTCATCATATAGTCATGCGAGCACTTGCACATATATCTTTTTTAGAAAAAAGGGCTATAATTGCTGAGAGATCAAAAGCCTCTAGAGACATTTTTCAACAACCTGTGTACAACTCACCATTACACATAGAAAGTAGGCTCTGGGCTTACCACTCTGTAAATCTAAGGTAGTTTGAAAGGAAAAGAAGAACAACAGTAGCTAATATATCTCTAGGGGTCTACTTACTCAAAAATGATGTAGAGAACAATGGCAGACTGTTTGAAGAGTGTACAGTTTGAATTGCTGGATGAGTTGCTCCAAGAATACTAACTCTAACTAAACCCAAGGAAAGACATACAAAGACATGCCCCGGGATTCAAGAAGCTCAGCGCAAGGATGGATTTAGCCTTGTGCCGAGCATCCTCACAACAGATGGTGCAGCAGCGCCATATGACTATGTATGAGGATGCGCTGCAGCATCCTCGACGTGCACAGGAAACGTATGCGAGTGCAGGGGGCATGTACAAGTGCTCTATGGAGGAGTAAACATGCGCCGACAGTTGCAAAACCTGCTATGCCTACTAGTAGAGCCCGCCTCTAATAGTAAGTCAGTAATTCAGTGTCCGTGGATACCGAAATGTATGCTAAGCATACAAGAGTGTCGACGAACAGTGAAATAAAATCAAAGTAGTAAACACACAAGCATGTAGTGGAATGTTGAACCCTGTCCCTAGAACTTTCACAATTAGATTCCCTGTGTCCCTATTATACATTTGAATTGCTGCAATATCGAAGGTGTAAGCAAAGCGCACCATGTTTGCGCATCTCTGCCTTCCGCCGAGCATAACTTACACATCAAATTCAGTCAAATAGAGAAAAACAGGCAGAATCAACGCAAATGTCAATAGTGTAGTGTTTAGAGCATCCGCCTAATAAACAGGCATTCACGGTTCAAGCCCAACAACAGCACATATCATTTTCCATGTGGAATGAATGTCATTTTGCTGTAAAACCGACATAAGAGTATCGCATGAGCTATTTAACTTAAATATCATTCAAGTAAAGTGGCACTGTCATAATGAATAAGGCACTAGTAAGCAGGTGTAAACACAAATAAGCAGCAGTAAACACATATAAGTACCAATAAGCAAGTCTGAGTGCACTTGCGTGGGTCTACGCAATGCCCAGCATAGGAAATGTATATAAGTATGTACAGATATATAATATATATATATATATATATATATATATATATATATATACATATATACATATATATATCTATGAAGAAAGAACGACGTAACAATAAAGCATACAAAAGGAATGAGAAAGGAATCAACAGCAACCCCAGTATTATATAACGCTGTTAGCGTATGTCATATCAAGCTGGGCAGGAGTGAGTAAAGCACTGCTACTCACACCACAGGCAGGATATTACCAGTGGGAGTAACATTGTTGATCTGCTAAGTCTACTTTACACACAGAGGGTAGTCCCTGGTAGGACTACCCAAAAACTGATAGGTTATTTGGCCATCTGAGCATTACACAAGCAAGGGCAGGTATGTTCAAGGACTAAAGGGTGGGAGAGCCTGAGAATACATGGGTTGGGGCAACATAGGTGTAGGGCCCCTAACGCTCGGGAGAGGGCAATGTCTGGAGGTATGTCATGGCTGCGATAACAAGTGGACAATGGATGGTATGCATGTATATTGAATACGGGTGAGGTGGAGGAACTATGGGTATGAAATTATGGAGCCAGGCATGCCAGTGTTGGATGGGCTGGTTTTAATTGGACCACCCCATGGAGGTCAGCAATTTCATTATAAGTATATATGCATACACACATGCAAACATCAATATGTAGAAGTACATTCTCTGTAACACATTCATTCCATTTGCAGACATAAATAACATGAATGTACCCTTACAAACCTTGACAGTAGATAGAATAATAGGTTGTGCATAAGAGGGAAGGGATGAAACTGCTACAACGCAAAAGTGTGTACAATTTCCGAAGTCAGTGCTGTGCTGAAAAAAATCAAATTTGAGGACTTTCTCACACATGGAATCATTCCTGTGATCTGCCTGCTATGGCAACGCCAATTACTAAACCGGTCTATTTGTTAAAGAAATACGCTGAACATGTACATAATTAGGCTCTCATGTGTAACGTGTGCATTACCACATAGTCATACTTATTAATTTATTGTAGTGTCATGTTAACTGGAGTAAGGATGTAATGAATTATAGAGTCTAATCTTGACATAAAGACATGCGTGTCCCATGTGGGACAACCCAAAATTTGCGAATAGTATTTTTTTGGTCGCTCATGTCACCAATGTTTGTGGAATAAAAGTTTGCGAGTTCTGAGGATATGTGGTGTGATTCAACTGATGGGATGGGTCTATAGGAGTAGGGAGTAGCCAATGTGTAGTGGTGTGGATACACCGCAAATCCAACTGGAGAATGGATGATTGCAGTGTTAGGGAGGCTTTGGGGTGTGTGTTTGGGGAACCAGGAGCCATGGGTATATGGGTATATATGCAAATGAAGCAGAACAGCAATAATGTATTGGTTAGAGCAACCACCTAACGAACAGACATTCCCGTACCGAATCACACTGCATCACATACCATTTACCATTGGTAATCTGTACATGAGCATATTGTGACATCTGTCCGCTGTATAACCTGTAAAATAGCAATTAAAAGTTAACTGGAGCGAAGTGTCAGTGTCATAATGAATAAGGCACTAGTAAGCAGGTTTAAGCATATATAAACACCAATAAGCATGTCTAAGTGCGTTTGCGCGGTGTATGCATTGCTTTACAGACACACACACACACACACACACACACACACATATATATATATATATATATATATATATATATATATATGTATATATATATATATCTATATATATATATATATATATATATATATATACACATATCTATATATATATATTGTATATATATATATATATATATATATATATATATATATATATATATATATATATATATATATATATATATATATATATATATATATATATATATAATCTGTGTGTGTGTGTGTGTGTGTGTGTGTGTGTGTGTGTGTCTGTGCATAGATATACACAGATATACAGCTGTGATAGGAAACAGCACACAAGAATGACATATGTTTACAGGCTATGCCAATGGAAGTGAGGGGCCCAAGCAAGAAACATGAAACATGTTGCATGACCTTCCACCCCCCCAGCCGGACATAGGAAACATACACAAAAATAATGTAAGGAGTCCACTGCTCCCCAGACCACAGGCAGGATACAACTGGGGGGGGGGTACACAGTGCACCCCGTGAATTCCAGTCTTGGAACACAGACAGGAGCGTCCCTTGCGGGATACCCCAAAAATTGGCAAGACCAAAAGAAGGTGATAAACCGAACATTCTGGCTGGGGTGTATACATACTCAGAATACAAGGGTGGGAAAGCCTGATGACCCATAGGTCAAGGCAATTGTATGAAATGGGTCCCGTGAAGTGGATAGTGGGCAGCATGTAGTGGTGTGTCCAGAACTGACCAGGACCCAGAGTAAGGATGGGTGCTGTAGAGGAGGTGTGGGTGGGGTAACTATGGGTAGCTACTTATGGGTCTAGGTGTGCAGGTGTTGGCTGATGTGGGCCTATATGGATAGCCCTAGGGATGTAAGTGAATGTGTTCATTGGGCAGAGGCATCGCCCAATGAGCAGCCACACCCACTACAAGTCCCACTGCAGCAAAGTGTAATCTATATGGCAAGGAACAGAATAACCAGATGTAGATGCATATATGTAGAAGTATGTGTGTGTGTATATCTACCCATAGCGACATAGAGATAAGCTTCTCCCTCTCCGTAGTACAAATGTATACATACAGAGACAGAATACAGATACATACCCACATATAAATATATACATATGTAGACACCCATAGACCCATATGTTGTTAGATATATATATATATATATATATATATATATATATATATATATATTTATAGACAGAAATATATAAATATATATATACATATAACATATATATATATATATAGTAATGTATATATATATATATATATATATATATATATATATATGTGACTGTAAATATACACATGTACATAGCTATGATATGATACAGCAGTTAAGAGTTACATATGTTCACAGGCCATGCATATGGGGGTGAGGGGTCTAATAAACAAACATGTAACACATAGCATCAACTCCCCACCCCTCCCAACTAGGCCGGTGAGACATACAGACACACAATAAAAGTAAACACATCACTACTTCCCAGAACACCGGCACGATACTAGCAGTGGGAGAGACCTGCCAGGTCTAATCTTATGTATATGTATATATATTATATATCTGTACATACTTATATACATTTCCTATGCTGGGCACTGCTAAGACCTGCGCAAGTGCACTCAGACTTGCTTGCTGGTACTTATATATGTTTACTGCTCCTTATTTTTGCTTACACCTGCTTACTAGTGCCTTATTCATTATGACAGTGCCACTTTGATTGATTGACATTTAGTTAATTATCTCATGCGATACTCTTATGTCAGTTTTCCAGCAAAACGACATTCATTCCACATGGAAAATGATATGTGCTATTGTTGGGCTCAAACCGTGAATGCCTGTTCATTAGGTGGATGCTCTAAACACTACACTATTGACATTTACGCTGATTCCGCATGTTTTTCTCTATTTGAATGATTTTCATTTGTAAGCTATGCTCGGTGGATGGTAGTGATGTGCAAACATGTTGCGCTTTGCTTACGCCTTCGATATTGCAGCAATTCAAAAGTATAGTAGGGATACGGGGAATTTAATTGTGAATGTTCTAGGGACAGGGCTCAGCATTCCACTATGTGCTTGTGTGTTTACTACTTCGATTTTATTTCAATGTTCATGGACACTCTTGTATGCTTAGCATACATTTTGGTATCCATGGACACTGAATTACTGACTTACTATTAGAGGCGGGCTCTACTAGTAAGCATAGTAGGTTGTGCAACTGTCAGGGCATGTTTACACCTCTGTAGAGCACTTGTACACTCCCCCCTGCACTCGCACACATTTCCTGTGCATGTCGGGGTGTGGCGGCGCGCCCTCATACATATTCAGATGGTGCTGCTGCACCATCTGTAGTGAGGATGATCGGCGCAAGGCTAAACCCATCCTTGCGCTGAGCTTCTTGAATCCTGGGTGTTCAAAACAATAAATTTAAAATGACCTCTAACTGTATGGTATTAAGGAATATAGTTTAGTACAATCAGGAAGTTGTATCAAAGAACGCACATATGTTTCATGTGCAAGGGGCCTATGATTTGAAAACAGCCTAAAGTTAATCTTTATCTGCCACTGGCCAGATGTATTTTCTTTGAATATGGGTTTCAATGGTATTTCAATGAATGTGAGTTTCAACGGAAGAGAAGTTTTAATGCTAAGTCTATTTTGATTGTGAGACTGCATTGCTTTGTTTAGAAGATTTCTATTAGTGTTTGTGCTGTAAAATGTAAAATAAAACTTCTAAATGAAATCCAAATCATTGTAGAAGTAAAGCAGTATGCACTGTTTATGGTAAATAGGGTGAAATAGCCAAATAATGGGACATGGGAATGGCTGGAGGGGGGAGGCTCCATTCGAACATGATTTTATGAGGGGGGGGGAGGATGGCAACTCAAAGACAGCCCCGGCTGAAATATACCTCATAACTGTCTAGATTTTTGAAGAATGAATAGATTTTTGATTCTTATTTTTGGTTTGTTCCTCATAAATGTGGTTTTCTGGCAAATTATTTAGGAATTAAGTCACTAAATAATGGCAGACATTGAGTTTCAGACTTCATACTCTTCAGAAAAATGCATGCTAAAGCAAGACCTGTTATTCTATCAACTGTCTAAGTTTATACAACAGCAATTTTTAGTACTGTCTGTATGTTCCCCCAATATATTTGGCCTTGTCCAGATTTCCTGCGTTAAGAGGTTGAGATATACATGCAAATAAATTGCTTTATAGAGTTAGGTATATCCATACCTCTCAACTGTCCCTGACTTTGGCTCAAAATATTGCTCTCCCCCTAATAATCCCTCCACAAAATGGCAATTTTGGAAGAAAATGTGAAGGATTTAAAATTAATAAATAATTGTAATGATCAGAGTTTTAGATTACTTTTATTTCAGAAATGCATGTAGATTCCCTTATTTTGTCAGCTGCTCAACTTAACAGTACTATTAGTAAAAAGTGTCCCTTCTTTGATAGGTTTTCAGCTGTATTGTGTGTCTCTTTTATATTTTTGCATCACATTTTTGGTCTGTTTTTCATAAAATTGTGGTTTGCTGGCAAATTTGTTAAATCATTAATGACTGAAGTTAGAAAATAATGACAGACATTTGAGTTTCAGATTTCACACCCTTCAGAAAATTCATACTAATGTAAGACCTACTATTCTATTATCTTTCTAAGTTTGTAAGAGCAATATTTAAAAATTGTCCTTATTTTTGGGCCTTTGTCCCACTTCTATTTATGGCTATGTCCAGATTTCTTCCACTGAGGTTTAGATGTATGACAAATGTATCAGGGCCATCACTGTCAGCCAGAGATATTTCAAATTGTGACATACTTGTTGCACCCCTCTCCCCCATGTAGTGACTCTGGCTGTGTCTAAGCAAGGCAAGGGGCAGTTATGCAGTGTAAGTGTGCAGAGTATCCCCTCATTTAAGGTAGACACAAGTACTACAGTGGCTTTTCATCTTTCCTTGATTTTGCAAAATGTTCTGGTTTTCTGTCATATTTTTTATACTGTTGATTTATGCTTCTTATTATTCAGAAAATGCATGTTGTTGCAGTGCCTGTTGCTCTGTGTTTATTAGCAATGCTTTAATGAACATCAGGTAAGCTTGTTTGAGATTGTAGGATGCAAGTACGCTTTAATAAGCTTAATGTTAAAGAATTACCAACACTGAAAGCCTTTTTATTGTTGCCATATGGAGAATATTTACATAAGTAGATAACGTATAAGCATTCGGTATTGAAATGCATATGACAGTATTTGTAATAAAGGACAGGATTACAGTATTTTCAGAAGCTCACTACATTTGTTAGAGACCTGCAGTCATCTTTGCAGGCTTTACCAGTAAACTAAACAGAATGCCAATCTATCACGTGTGGCCCATAACCTGTGCAGTAATCCTTTAAGCAATTTATCTTGAGCTTGTTTCTTTTTTGCTGTTCATTTTTTACTTTGATCATGTTTTCCCCATGAAACAAGTAGATAGTTGTTGTCAGGCAGCATGTCTTTTTTGGATAAGAAACATTTTTACAAGTGGGGGTATCACAGAGATTGCTACTGTCAGCATGTTACTTGGTACTTTTATAAAACTGAATATAAATTATAATTAGAACTGCAGTGCAAGGAGAAGAGTTTTGAGTTGAGTGCTGGTTGTTTTTTTATACTTGATTTTGACTGGCATTCCAGTAATGTATTTAAAGTAATTTATTTTTTCATGCCTCACAACCTTTCTGTTTCCATCTAGATATTAAGTAAGCTGTCATGTAGCCAATGCACTGACTTTTTTTTTCTTCTACACTTCATTTTGTCTTGATTGAACTATCATAATGACGGTTTGACACCCAGGGCAGCATATTTAATTAAAGTCCCAGTTTTTGTGGTTTTGAGCATAGCTCCAGCTCTTTCCAGTTGGTCACACCTCTTCCCATTGGTCCTACTCATTCAACTGTCTCCTGCAGCCCCCCTTTAATTTGAAGTCACCAACCGCCACTGATTGGAGTCCGCTACTTTCACACTGTGGGTTCTATCTGTGAGCCAGTTTGCAACCTGCCTAGTGATATAGGGGTCAATGCCTAGTTTGGTGAGTTTATCAATAATTCCTGAGTGGGAATGGTATCAAAGGCCATGGCCAGATCAAGGTAGGCTGTATGAACTGCCTTACCCTCATCCACAGCTCTGGTGACTGATTCAAAGAAGTCAAACAGGTTGAGCTGGCGTGATCTACCTTTCACAAAACTAAACTGCATTGGATGCAGAGTTTGGAGATTCCCTTTATCCTTGTTAATTAGGTCCATGATGATGTGCTCCACAGCCTTACATATCAGACTCATCAGGCTAATGGGGTGACAATTCTCAGGGTCTGTAGTTGCTCCCCCTTTATGGAAAGGGATGACTGTAGCAGTGCACCATTCAGTATGGACAAAGCCTGAGATGAGGCTGTGATTGAACAGGGCACACAGATGTGGTGCCAGTTCACTTTGTAGTTCATGTAGAACACATCCAGGGATATTGTCGGGTCCCATGGAAGCTGTATTCTTAGCCTTGGACAATGCAGATTTAACCTGTGCTGCAGTAATGCTGGGTGCCTGGCATTCCACCGGCATTGTGATTGGTCCTTTGGGGGGGCTAAAGTTGGCACTGAATCTGTTGGCTAGTATGTTGGCAATATCTGTTGGCTCAATATAAGAGGTACCATTGTGCAGCAAATCAGAGCAAATCTGGGTATTGTTGTGGAGATTACTGATGCAACTATAGAAGGCTTTGTGGTTGTTTTTAGTGTCTGCTGCAATTCTGCCTTCATAGCTAGCTTTAGAGGTTTTGATGGGGAATCTCAACTTTTTGTTGAGGCTAATAAGGGAGGGTTTCCAGTCTTGGGACTTCACCTTTTTCTGCAACAGTTTCTTCCTTCTGTTGTAGAATTAATTAATGACAGGGGATCACCAGATTGGCTACCTATTTTTGGAGGAGGACATCTTGGTTCTGTTGGGTATGGCTATTTCCATACATTTATGTGTTTGTACAGTGCATTGGTGTATGATTCGGCAGTCATGCAGCCATTTTCCATTGACATGGGTGTCATGAAGTTAGCCACCTCTGTTTTTAGGAGCCCAAAGTCAGCTTTGTAGAGATTTTTCATGCTGGTTACCTTTGAGGAAGGTGTGGGTGAGATGTGGATTTCCATGGTGATTAGTTTGTGGTCAGATCTAACCAGGGAGGAACTGACTATTGGTGTAGAGCAATGGTTGCCCATGTTAGTAATAACCAGGTCAAGGATGTTGCTTCCTCCAGTGGGGGTAAGAATGAGCTGGTCCAGGGCATTGGAATTGATTAATTCTAGGAAGCGTTGGGCCAGTGTATTGGTGCATGGGTAGTTTTCCCAGTTGATGGAGGGGTAGTTGAAATCACCTAGTATGAGAGTGTTGGGTTAGACCATAATAGTTTCCAGGGTGCTTAGGAATGTAAAGTGAGACTCTTGGAACATGTTTGGGGACGTATAACAGGCTACAACCTGAATCAGAGTCTTATACATGAGAAGTTAATTCTCTTTTTTAAAGCTTTCTTTAAGATAGTGATAATTATGAGAGCATTTCAGTTCAATTCAGTAGTGCAAACACATTGTAAAAATGAAATATACATACTCTGGCTAGGCCATCAGTCTAACAGAGAAACTCAAGCAGAACTATAAAGAAACATAATTATTGATGTCCCCTCTCCTATATGTCCTTGAGATCTGTTCCAGGATCCTAAACTTAAATAATGTTTGTATATGCAAAGTATGTCTTAATTTTTTCCCTTCAAGTTTCAGTATTATCAGTGCAGTGATTGACAAGTTATTCTGAATGTTTCAAGAGATTAAACAAATAAACATGATTTTTTTTAAACATTTTAGTGAGCCTTTCTTCTAATACATTTGAAATGTTTTCGAAGTTTTACCCATGCACTGGGATAAAATATCAATACTGATACTGTTGTTAATAAAAACAAGGAAGTGTGTAGTGTGTAGTGTGTAAGTGTGTAGTGTGTAGTAAGAGTAATGTGTAGTGTGTAGGTGTATAGTGTATTGTGGGTAGTATGTGTAGTGTGTAATGTGTAGTACATAGGTGTATAGTGTGCAGTGTGTAATGTATAGTGCTGGGAATTATCAGAAAAATGTATTTGTTCAGATGCAGTTGAATGTTAATAGGTTGCCATTTGGGCTCCTATATCAATGGAGTGGGTTTGGAAAATTAAAGATTTACTGACACTCCTGTAATTAGCAGCCTAATGACAGTGCATCATTTCAAGATACCCTTTATCCAAAAAACTGCTATTTCTCTAGACATTGGCTGACAAATAGAAATACTTTGAAACAACTGGGCGTAGAAAATAGTATGCATAAGGTCATGCATTATTCTTGATCCTTTTTGTGTCCTCTGCAGTTACTCATTTTCATAAATGATAGATAAAGAGATGTGGCACAGAAGTGTATTGTTTTATTGTTTTGTTATGAAAATTAGGAAATAAATGTTAATACAAAAATAGTGTGTATGCTTGTGAGAATACATGTTAACGTTTGCTTGTGCATCTGCACATATATCTACACATGTGTGTGCATATATGCAATTGTGTATGCATGTCTATGTGGGTTTATGCATAGTTGCATCTTTGCAAGTGTCTGTGTGTGCATGTGCACATTCCTGTATATTTGCATGTGTGTGCTTATGGGTTATTCATATGTGTGTGTGTTTATGTTTGTATATATATTGTGTCTGTGAGTGCACATGTACATGTTAATGTGTGTGTGTGTGTGTGTGTGTGTGTGTGTGTGTGTGTGTGTGTGTGTGTGTGTGTGTGTGTGTGTGTCTATATTAGAACATCAAAGTTTCAAAACTTCGAATGTTCCAATATCGAACCCTATTCAGCGAAAGCTGAAAATATTGAAGCAACAGAAAAACAAATTTTTTCCTAGGGAAAGAATTTGGTTGTCCGTTTCTGTTGCTTCGGTATTTTCAGCTCTGTGGTGGAAAGTTATGGGTTGGGTTTAGGTACGTGTGCGATTGAGTGTGGGTTAGGTGAGTTAGGGTGTGGGTTAGGTATGTGTGCGATTGTGTGGACATGAGGGTTAGGGCGGGTTAGGTGAGTTAGGGTTAGGGCGCAGGTTAAGTATGTGTGCAATTGTGTGGATGTGAGGGTTAGAGCAGGTTAGGTGAGTTAGGGTTAGGGCGCAGGTCGAGTAAGTGTGCGATTGTGTGGATGTGAGGGTTAGGGCAGGGTAGGTGAGTTAGGGTTAGGGCGCGGGTGAGGTGAGTGTGCGATAGTGACGGACTTAGGGTTAGGGTTTGGGTTAAGGTAAGTGGATAGTTAGTGGTGTGTGTATAGTTTAGTGTAGGGTTAGATGTAAGATTTTAGGTGTATGTGTGTGGATTGCTGTTTGCTTGGTGTGCTTGTGTTGTGTGTATGTGTTTTGAACAGCAAATTTTTTCCCTAGGAAAAAATTTGCTGTTCTGTATGTTCGATGTTTTCAACTTTCGCTGAATAGGGTTCGATATTAGAACATTCGTAGTTTTGAAACTTTGATGTTCTAATATAGACCCTGTGTGTGTGTGTGTGTGTGTGTGTGTGCGTGTGTGTGTGTGTGTGTGTGTGTGTGTGTGTGTGTGTGTGTGTGAGCTTGTGTATGTCTGCACCATACTTTATTACTATAATATTTAATTATGGATAACACAACAAAACAGAAAAAGATGTTATGAAAAAAACATTGTATTAAGAGTCAAATAGTCAATTAACATTTAAAATTCACACTGTAATTAATCAATGTCACTATAGAGGTTACATAATTAAGCTGTTACTTATTATAAACTCATGTTACTGTATTTGCCTACCTTTCTGGTCACTCCTCTATATTAACTTTTCGTTTACTCTAAATTCTTTGCTGAGTGAGACTATCAATGCGCATGTGATGATTGTTCATTCCTATGATCATCTTTTTTAATTAACATTTTAAGAACAATAAGTTAACAGATGACCATCAGTATAAATGCATAAAAATTTAACTCAGATAAAGTCCATCTTACCAATAACATAATGTATATTACTCTTTGGCCTCCTGGTTGCCATAAATTATAGGACAAATTACAGTCAGGGTCTATGCCACCCAATATTATTACAGCACAGATATTTCTCCTATCCCCTGATTAAGTCACACAACTCCCTTGAAAACTGTTGTATACATTGTCTATGTTGTCCTTCATTTATTATTCCCTTCTATCCAACTGGCCCCATAGTACTGTGTTTTATATACCTTTCAAGCCCATAAGACGTCTTATTTTTGTTGAACTCACTCGATTATTTTCTGAGCCCTCCACCAGTACTTCTCCCTTACCAGTCTCCCTTCACTTTTAACCTTTGTCTTATCTTCTTGACTACTTTAAGCCATCAATAGCTTCCAGTATGCTCTAAGGTTATTAGACTTACCCATCTTCTTCTGTACAATCTTCCTCTGTCAACATTTTTCTATAAGACTCTTCATCCATACTCCCAAAAATAACACTTGAATTATTCTTCCTCCTTCCAACATTCAGTTCTTGCCTCCATGCCCAGTAGTACAGAAGGCCTTTTTTTTAAGTAATTCTTTGTCAAATATATTCTTCCTTTCCTCTATGCATCTGATACAAATATGCTTCACTCATTTAAACATTTGAAAATACTCTATCTCTTCCTTTCAGCATCTCAAATACCGTTTATCTCCCACATTCCATCCTTGCTTTAATTCATAACAAGTTTTAAACCTTTTATGAATCTACCTGATGTTCGGGTCCCATATAATAGACAAAGTCATTCGCATGTTCTTAATATCATTTTATTTTAATTGTTACGTTTTTTTTTTATTTTCCAAATATGTTAGCATTATTTATTCTTGTATTTATCTTATTGTAATTAGAGTAGTTATTATGCACCTTAATGCATATGTGGAGCTTTTCTTCCTAGGTCTCATCTAAAAATGGTTTTCAATCCATTTAGACAACCTGGTCAACAAAACAGAGAATAATTAAAATTAAGGTAAGCATAATCATATATGTATATACACCAAAGCATCAGTCCCCTGATATCTCATCTCTTCTCCCAAACTGTTTACTTTGAACCCAGACACCTTGGAAGAGTAAATGTTATGAGTTTTACATTTAGTTAAAAAGAGTTGTGCAACCTGATGAATTCCAGTAGGCAAAGAATAAAGAACATCTTAGAAAAACTAAAAAGAAAAAAAATCCACTGAAACTGTATAGCCGATAACGGTTTAATGCTCCGAGGTACACATATAAAACACTGTTACACCGAACAACTAAGCGCTTTCGCCGAGGTTAACAAACCATTGGCATCATCAGAGTTGTTCGTATGATTTACTCCCATCATATTTATGTAAGACATAATTGATACCAATTAAACAATTAAACTTTATAAACAGCCAATGCTTCTTTCTTTCATATTGTTCCCCAGTGACTATGCTTCACTAAGACGTTACATAAAAAACATTAACAACATTAAAAAACACTCAATAATTTCTCAAAACACAAAATATGACTTTAAATAAAATGCATATTTTTACACACTTAATATAAATATATTACGACAACATATACGTTTCTAATATTTTTAAAAAACTATTAATAATTGATAAATATATTAATAACTAGCTGAAATTACCCAATTTTATTATGTTTAATTTTTAAGAAGGGCGTAATTGAAATATGTTCATTTAATCCTTGGGGCTGGTAGCATTAGTGCGTATTTGCCACATTGATTCTCTTGCTTCCAAAATGGATTCCCAATCACCACCCCATCCATTATCAAATACCTTGTCTATAATAAAAAATAATTTTTTTTTGAAATTCAAACACTGTCCTGAATGTAAAAACAAGGCATTGTTAAAATCCCTATTTTTTATGGCTCTTATATGTTCACTAATCATATCTTTGAGTCTACGGGAAGTCTTCCCTACATAGAAGGATGTACAGGACAAACAGGTGGCTACATATACTACCCTCCTAGTATTACAGTTACATTTACCCAGACAATTAATTGGTCTACCAAGAACATCAATGTCGACATGAGGTCCATCATTAATATATCAACAAAACCTACAATTCTCACACTTGGACATTCTAGAAACGATTTAATCACTACCATGCTGTCTCTCTAATATGTTTTTAATATTGTTTCCCCTACTGTGTATTATTTGTGGTTTTGTTCCAACTATGGCAGTTATATTTTCATCAAAAAATAAATCCCAACCACTGTTGATAATGTTGATAACCTCAGGGGTCCTTTCACTAAACTGTAAAACCATTCCTGTTAGACCCGAATTTTCCTTATATTCTTGTAAAGTATTATCCATTAACAAAATAGGTGAAAAACTTGTCCTTCTTTTCTGTACCATTTCCTTTTTTAAATTAATTAATAGTTTGAGGGGATAACCTCTTTCTAAAAACATCCCAATGAGTTTGTATAATTCTTCCCTAAAAATTGTTTCTTCACTTGTTAACCTGGAAACTCTCACCATTTGGCCCTTGACTACACTACGTTTTTGAAAAAAAGGATGATGACTAGTGTAGTAGAAAAGATTATTTGAATATGTTTCTTTTCTATAATAGAACTTTCCAAAATACCATCTTGTACATTGAATTTTATATCCAAATAATTAATAGTTTTACTATTCCATTGAAAGGTAAACTTCAGGAATTCAATTGTTTCATTCAAATAATCAATACATTCTTTGGCCTCGTCAAAGTCTCCTTTCCAAAGGATGAGAATATCATCCAAAAATCTACTGTAACTCACTATATGAGATGTATACTTGGAACTTAACACAAACCTTCTCTCCCAATCAAATAGTACAAGGTTTGCATAAATGGGGGCACATTTACTCCCCATTGCCACTCCTGATGTCTGATGAAACAATTCACCCTCAAACATCATAAAATTATTCCTAAGAATTATATCCATGAAATCGGTCACTACTTCAACCTTCCCTTCACTCATGTTGGACAAAAACCTTATACTATTTCTGAACATTTCAATTCCTGATATGTGAGGTATCACTGTATACAAATTTACAATATCCACTGTCAAAAAACTCACAGTGTCATCAAATGAATTACGAAACTTGGACAAACGTTGAAGACAGTGCCAAGAATCTTGAATTATATGTGACACTCCCTCAGTGAGTTTACCTATCATTGTATCAACCCAGGCTGCCAAGGGTTCAGTCTCTGACCCCTTTGCTGCCACTATGGGTCTAAAAGGAGGATTTTCTACTGATTTATTAGTTTTAGGTATTCCAAAAATCTTTGGTATAATGGGAAAGGGAACTGTCAAAAATTCCTTCTCTTTTAAGGAAATTCTACCCTTCATAACTTCTTCTTCCAATATAATATCAATCCATCTATATGCCAGATTGATCTCATTTCTAGAGACTCTAATATAGGTGTTCTCTTCATTCAATATTTTCTCCATCTGTGTGTTGTAATCTATACTTTGCATAATCACCACCCCTCCCCCTTTATCTGGTGTCATGATGCGAAGTTGTCTATCTCTAGCTAAACTACTTAAAATCTCTTTCTCATACACATTTAAATTGTAGGTAACACAACACTTATGTTTATCCAAATTTCTAATCTCCTTTTCACAGTATGTTTCAAACAATTGTATTACTGAAATTTTTGGGGGGATGAATGTACTGGGGCGCACACATTCATGTCTTTCATATTTGTCATTTGTCCCCTGAAAATACATTTTAAGACTTAATTGCCTAGAATATAATTTTATATTCAATAATGTTTTAGCTACATTAAGGACATACCTTTTTTAAAAAGACCAAAATGCCCTTCTGTAAAAGTCAGTTCAGTATAATTAAAAATACGAAAACCTTCCCTTACCACCACTTGACATTTTAATTCCTGTAAAATGTCAGAAGTATCATATAAGGAACTCGTGGATTCACTCCATCTACTCATTCCACTCAGTTCCATATTCACTGCTATTGTTCCCAGTTGTTGCCCTGAACATTCCCCCTCGGTCTCCATTTTTGTTGTTGTTTCTGTTACTGTCTCCCCTGGTTCCATCCCCCTGTCCACCTCACATCTCGTGGGCCTCCCTGATTCCTTATTCGTTCTGACCTCCTGGGTAAATTTTCTAAAAAATTACTGTCACTGATGTTTTCATTCTCCTGTCGAACAGCCATTTCTTGGTGTTTCCCACTGTCCCCTGTTATACTAACAGCCCTACTGTTAAACATTTATTTGATAATTTTGCCCTTGTGGGTATGCTAAATTATTAAAATAATCATGCTTGTCTCGAGCCAGTTTACGCTGTTTATTTTGAATACCTTTTTTCACAAATTTCTCTACATCACTTAAAACTTTGTCATATTTAGTTTTGTATGGTACAAACAACGCATCATCAGTTATACATTTATTAAGCTCATCAATTTTACCCTGAATTCCTTGATTTTGCTATCATTGTTTCTCACAATAACGTCCAACATTTCCAATCCGGTCTTGTCAAATAATGAAATTAACTCCCGGTAGGCTGATGTTCCTTTATCTATGCCCATCGGTAGTTTCCATATACGTAAATCCTTGGGAACTTGTTTTAAATCAATGGATTTATGTAAAAAAAATTTGTAACAGTACCTTTCAAAGGACTCCAACTGGTCTTTCCATGTAGGAATAAAGTTATCCGTCTTGTTTTCGGTTGTAGTACTCTGCTCTGGATTATGCGCCCAATCCACATCCTGGACTTGAAACCAGGAACTAAAGTCTCTATCTAAACCTGCTCCGCCTTGAGTTACGGAACTTTGTTCTCCAATTAACTCAAAGATAGGATTAGTGAACATATAAGAGCCATAAAAAAATAGGGATTTTAACAATGCCTTGTTTTTACATTCAGGACAGTGTTTGAATTTAAAAAAAATGTTTATTGTTTATTATTGACAAGGTATTTGATAATGGATGGGGGGTGATTGGGAATCTATTTTGGAAGCAAGAGAATCAATGTGGCAAATACGCACTAATGCTACCAGCCCCCCTGGATTAAATGAACATATTTCAATTAAGCCCTTCTTAAAAATTAAACATAATAAAATTGGGTAATTTCAGCTAGTTATTAATATATTTATCAATTAATAGTTTTTTTAAAATATTAGAAACGTATGATATGTTGTCTTAATATATTTATATTAAGTGTGTAAAAATATGCATTTTATTTAAAGTCATATTTTGTGTTTTGAGAAATTATTGAGTGTTTTTTAACGTTGTTAATGTTTTTTATGTAACGTCTTAGTGAAGCATAGTCACTGGGGAACAATATGAAAGAAAGAAGCATTGGCTGTTTATAAAGTTTAATTGTTTAATTGGTATCAATTATGTCTTACATAAATATGATGGGAGCATTAAACCGTTATCGGCTATACAGTTTCGGTGGATTTTTTTCTTTTTAATTTTTGGTTCAGGTTCAGTGACCCAATTGTTTTTTACTAGTTTTATCACCGTTTCGTGTGGTCATGGTTAGTGCTCATTTTCTTTTTGAAGGTGCACGGATAATTTTAAGTTTAAAAGTACTTTCGTGGCAGAACTGAGCATCGTTCCCCAGGCAGTACGCACTAACTATGGAGGAATTATTGGTGCAATTATTGGACTCCGTTAACAAATTGACTTCTATGCTCTCAAAAGATAAGGGGGCATGCAATTTGGACAATGAAGGGCTTTTTACGGACAGTCAAGGATAACTTTTCACTTTACATTCCCCGTTAGCCAATAATCATGACAAGGGGATTGTACCTTTAAGAGAACAATGCTCCATAATTGGAGAACAATGATCCGTAACTCGAGGTGGAGCAGGTTTGGATAGAGACCTTAGTTCCTGGTTTCAAGTCCCGGATGTGGATTGGGCGCGTAATCCAGAGCAGAGTACTACAACCAAAAACAAGATGGCTAACTTTATTCCTACATGGAAAGACCAGTTGGAGTCCTTTGAAAGGTACTGTTACAATTTTTTTTTACATAAATCCATTGATTTAAAGCAAGTTCCCAAGGATTTACGTATATGGAAACTACCGATGGGCATAGATAAAGAAACATCAGCCTACCGGGAGTTAATTTCATTATTTGACAAGACCGGATTGGAAATGTTGGACGTTATTGTGAGAAACAATGATAGCAAAATCAAGGAACTTCAGGGTAAAATTGATGAGCTTAATAAATGTATAACTGATGATGCGTTGTTTGTACCATACAAAACTAAATATGACAAAGTTTTAAGTGATGTAGAGAAATTTGTGAAAAAAGGTATTCAAAATAAACAGCGTAAACTGGCTCGAGACAAGCATGATTATTTTAATAATTTAGCATACCCACAAGGGCAAAATTTTTAAATAAATGTTAACAGTAGGGCTGTTAGTATAACAGGGGACAGTGGGGAACACCAAGAAATGGGTGTTCGACAGGAGAATGAAAACATCAGTGACAGTAATTTTTTAGAAAATTTACCTAGGAGGTCAAAACAAAAAATGAATCAGGGAGGCCCACGAGATGTGAGGTGGACAGGGGGATGGAACCAGGGGAGACAGCAACAGAAACAACAACAAAAATGGAGACCGAAGGGGAATGTTCAGGGCAACAACTGGGAACAATAGCAGTGAATATGGAACTGAGTGGAATGAGTAGATGGAGTGAATCCACGAGTTCCTTATATGATACTTCTGACATTTTACAGGAATTAAAATGTCAAGTGGTGGTAAGGGAAGGTTTTCGTATTTTTAATTATACTGAACTGACTTTAACAGAAGGGCATTTTGGTCTTTTTAAAAAAGGTATGTCCTTTGTTCCTACATACAGATTTAATGTAGCTAAAACATTATTGAATATAAAATTATATTCCAGGCAATTAAGTCTTAAAATGTATTTTCAGGGGACAAACGACAAATATGAAAGACATGAATGTGTACGCCCCAGTACATTCACCCCCCCCCAAAATTCAGTAATACAATTGTTTGAAACATACTGTGAAAAGGAGGTTAGAAATTTGGATAAACGGAAGTGTTGTGTTACCTACAATTTAAATGTGTATGAGAAAGAGATTTTAAGTAGTTTAGCTAGAGATAGACAACTTCGCTTCATGACATCAGATAAAGGGGGAGGGGTGGTGATTATGTGAAGTATAGATTACAACACACAGATGGAGAAAATATTGAATGAAGAGAACACCTATATTAGAGTCTCTAGAAATGAGATCAATCTGGCATATAGATGGATTGATATTATATTGGAAGAAGAAGTTATGAAGGGTAGAATTTCCTTAAAAGAGAAGGAATTTTTGACAGTTCCCTTTCCCATTATACCAAAGATTTTTGGAATACCTAAAACTAATAAATCAGTAGAAAATCCTCCTTTTAGACCCATAGTGGCAGCAAAGGGGTCAAAGACTGAACCCTTGGCAGCCTGGGTTGATACAATGATAGGTAAACTCACTGAGGGAATGCCACATATAATTCGAGATTCTTGGCACTGTCTTCAATGTTTGTCCAAGTTTCGTAATTCATTTGATGAC
Organism: Protopterus annectens; assembly: GCF_019279795.1. Taxonomy (NCBI): domain Eukaryota; kingdom Metazoa; phylum Chordata; order Ceratodontiformes; family Protopteridae; genus Protopterus; species Protopterus annectens. The sequence goes on along the minus strand of NC_056734.1, from coordinate 748,385,768 downwards.
ACTGTGAGTTTTTTGACAGTGGATATTGTAAATTTGTATACAGTGATACCTCACATATCAGGAATTGAAATGTTCAGAAATAGTATAAGGTTTTTGTCCAACATGAGTGAAGGGAAGGTTGAAGTAGTGACCGATTTCATGGATATAATTCTTAGGAATAATTTTATGATGTTTGAGGTTGAATTGTTTCATCAGACATCAGGAGTGGCAATGGGGGCTAAATGTGCCCCCATTTATGCAAACCTTGTACTATTTGATTGGGAGAGAAGGTTTGTGTTAAGTTCCAAGTATACATCTCATACACTGAGTTACAGTAGAGTTTTGGATGATATTCTCATCCTTTGGAAAGGAGACTTTGAAGAGGCCAAAGAATTTATTGATTATTTGAATGAAACTACTGAATTCCTGAAGTTTACCTTTCAATGGAATAGTAAAACTATTAATTATTTGGATATAAAATTCAATGTACAAGATGGTATTTTGGAAAGTTCTATTTTTAGAAAAGAAACATATTCAAATAATCTTTTGTACTACACTAGTCATCATCCTTTTTTTCAAAAACATAGTGTAGTCAAGGGCCAAATGGTGAGAGTTTCCAGGTTAACAAGTGAAGAAACAATGTTTAGGGAAGAATTATACAAACTCATTGGGATGTTTTTAGAAAGAGGTTATCCCCTCAAACTATTAATTAATTTAAAAAAAGGAAGTGGTACAGAAAAGGACTAGTTTTTCACCTATTTTGTTAATGGATAATAATTTACAAGAATATAAGGAAAATTCAGGTCTAACAGGAATGGTTTTACAGTTTAGTGAATGGACCCCTGAGGTTATCAACATTATCAACAGGGGTTGGGATTTATTTTTCAATGAAAATATAACTGCCATAGTTGGAACAAAACCACAAATAATACACAGTAGGGGAAACAATATTAAAAACATATTAGAGAGACAGCATGGTAGTGATAATATTGTTTCTAGAATGTCCAAGTGTGAGAATTGTAGGTTTTGTCGATATATTAATGATGGACCTCATGTCGACATTGATGTTCTTGGTAGACCAATTAATTGTCCGGGTAAATGTAACTGTAATACTAGGAGGGTAGTATATGTAGCCACCTGTTTGTCCTCTACATCCTTCTATGTACGGAAGACTTCCTGTAGACTCAAAGATAGGATTAGTGAACATATAAGAGCCATAAAAAATAGGGATTTTAACAATTCCTTGTTTTTACATTCAGGACAGTGTTTGAATTTCAAAAACTTTTTATTTTTTATTATTGACAAGGCATTTGGGAATTGGGAATCCATTTTGGAAGCAATAGAATCAATGTGGCAAATACGCACTAATGCTACCAGCCCCCCAGGATTAAATGAACATATTTCAATTAAGCCCTTCTTAAAAATTAAACATAATAAAATTGGGTAATTTCAGCTAGTTATTAATATATTTATCAATTATTAATATTTTTTTTTAAATATTAGAAACGTATGATATGTTGTCTTAATATATTTATATTAAGTATGTAAAAATATGCATTTTATTTAAAGTCATATTTTGTGTTTTGAGAAATTATTGAGTGTTCTTTAACGTTGTTAATGTTTTTTATGTAACGTCTTAGTGAAGCATAGTCACTGGGGAACAATATGAAAGAAAGAAGCATTGGCTGTTTATAAAGTTTAATTGTTTAATTGGTATCCATTATGTCTTAGATAAATATGATGGAAGTAAATCATATGAACAACTCTGATGATGCCAATGGTTTGTTAACCTCGGTGAAAGCGCTTAGTTGTTCGATGTAACAGTGTTTAATATGTGCACCTTGGAGCATTAAACCATTATCGGCTATACAGTTTCAGTGGATTTTTTTTTTTTTTTTTTCTTTTTAATTTTTGGTTCAGGGTCAGTGACCCAATTGTTTTGTATCTTAGAAAAACTATCAGCAAAGTGAGCAGCTAGCCATGGTCTTCAGAAATATCATAGCGCATTCAGAAGGGGTTAAGATGACCTGACAGGAAATAAAACTACTTCTATGATTATCTCTTTGTGGTCCACTGTGGAGGGCAATGTGCAACCTAGAGTTATCAGTTCTGGAATCTTCTGCATGACATAAACAAGGTCTGATAATGGACACAACTTTATAGGGTGTCCTGCATAATATAGTCAGTCTTATGTAGGTTACTTTAGATAAAACACAAACACAGTATTAACTAAAGAGATCTATTACCTACAATAATATATAGACTAAGACCACATACTTAAATGTTTAAACAATGTCTACCGATCACCCGTGCAATTTAATTATCATTGATTAATGGTCAAAAGAGTGAAAGTTAACCAGTTTCCTTTAGCAATCTGTCATAATTCCATTAGGTCTATACACTGAATTCTTCATTTCCACAGTGTTCTTATTTTTTCATATCTACCTTTTTAGAAAACCTGTTTCTGCCCTTCATCATACTTTCTAGGAGAACATATTTCACCATATCTGCTTCAGTCATTTATATTGTATTGTAGGACTGTGTTCATTTGTTTGCATACTTTTTTTTTTAAATATAGCACTTAGACTCTCAGATTTAACTGCACTCTGTAGAGTTATAGGATGTTTGCTGGTAGAAGCCTTTGTTTATCAAAGAGCCAATAGGAGAAGGAAAAGTGGTGTGGATGGCAAGACCTTACATAAGGAGAATTTGGGATGAGCTCAGCAGATGTTACATTGTGTCTTCAGTTGACGATTTGAGAGTTCAGCAGGAAAATATTGTGATGCAGGCAAAGTCATTTTTCGAGGAGGTAGTCAAAGAAGATTAGCAATCCAGTGAAGGCTTTCATACTTCTATGTCCATGAGACAGTTTACAGATGTTCCAAGACTGGAAGCCTGTACTTTAATGCATTTAATAATGATTTTCATTTCTGGATGGCCTACCATATCAGTCACACCTGTTCACTGTGTGGGAAGTGCCACCCTGTTATTAAGTGTTATGCCAATCACCCCCTTTAAATGTTAGACCTTTCACTGGCTGTAGAAAACCTTGAAAATTTGTCACAGGGTGACAGCTCTAGGTACATTAGGAACATCTGGAAACAGTGGTTTCAGATCTGATAACTTATATGGACAGTGACCTATCTTTTCACTAACATGTGCTTATTGTTGTAAGTAAGACCATCTATATTGCACAGATTATTGACAAAGGGATTGTGTGTAGATCTTGGTATGCTATTTTCCCCATTTACTTAGCCTTCATTAGGTCAGTCATTGAATATAATGCCCCCTTTGGCATGTACCTGTCCAGTCACATGCAACAACTGGAACACCCACAGAAATACCTTACTAAAAGTATACAAGGTGTTAACAACATATCCTATATCAACCAACTCAAATCTCCGTCACTATACTCAGTATCCTAAAGACTGCTAGGAGGTGACCTGTGTCTGGCACACAAGGCATCCTCTCTCCAATTACTGATGGATTTACTGAACATCAGCAAGTCAAATGGCATCATAACTACTCAGTCTAGAGATATAAACATCTTTGGCAACATGAGCAGAACAATTTGGAGGGACAAGTATATTATGCAGAGGATACTGCTGCTGAGAAACAGAGTCCCCAATCACATAAAGCAAAGTTCATCCCTGCCCATTTTCTTTTTTTTTCTTTTTTTCTCAATTGTTTTTATTAAATTTATATCTACAAAACATTAATACATGATAACAGAAATATTATATAACAGATATACGTATCTAAAAAACAATAATAAACAACTAAAATAACTATTTACAGTAGTGCCTACTATAAAACAAAGCTTTTTAAACAGAAACAGAAATGTGATAAGATTAGCTGCTATTTAATTATTAAAGTCTGTTTATCAAGCAGTTCTTTGAATTTCATCCATATATTATATGCATATATGATTCTAGATGTTCTTGTATTGATTGTGATAAGTTCAAGATGACAGGCTTCAGTTGTCAAGTGTACAAATTCCTTCATAGTAGGAGTCATCTGATTCTTCCAGTGTTTGGTGATGACTTTTCTTGCTAATGTTAAGATACTCCATAAAAGAAGGTATTTTATTTTCATGACACAAGTGGGAATAGGTGTATTAAATAAAATAACAGATTTGATCAGCATAAATTTATCATTAAAACAGACTGTAAGAGAAAATTCATATTATTCCAATATGTTTTACATTTTAAAGAATTATAAAACATATGCTGCCAGTCAGCTTTAACAGTTAGTTTACATCTCTAGCATCCTATGTCTTTATTAAATATCAATTCAACTTTATGTGGTGTGATAAAGGTTCTATGTAAGAACTCCAAGAAAATATCTACCACCTTAGTGATGAAGCAGTTTGTTTTCAAGATTCAGTCAGGCAGTTATTATTAATACATCTAAAATAATCCCAATAGCGTTCTCTGTGACATACTGTTGATTTCTTAAGTACCTCATGTGTTTTAGATAGAAGTCCCGTTCCAATTATATTCTGATGCATTAAAATAATGAGTAAATCAATGAATGTGGGGAAAGAATTTCTAACTATTGGTTGCATTAGATTGATCATATGTTCAACCAATTATCTACAATTTTGAATTTGTAACCACTCAAACTTATTAATAACATGGTCATCATTTTGTAACTTCCCATTGTCTATTAATTCATACCAGTATAAAAGGTTTTTGTCTTTAAATGTAGTCATTGTTGTTAAATTAAACATATTACTACTATTTTGAGTGTAGGCAAGTAGAAATACAAAGAAAATCCATGCCTTATATTCAGGGAGTTTTTTAAAGGGTGTTATTATCATATTAATATAATAAGAGTTAACTGGTTTGTATTTGGTTTCTATAAAATAGTGTTTTACTAACCAATGAAATCTCTTAGTAGCTATTTTAGTATGATATGATTTTTTTAAATGATTGGATTCATGCCAAATACGTCTCTGAATATCTTTCCATTTGGCATTATAATTGTTATTTAACCAAGAAATTATTATCTTAACAACTGAGGATAAGGAGTATATTTCTAAATCTGGAAGACCACTACCACCTGATGTCCAATCTCTAAGTGATGGTTTAAAACCAATCTAGGCTTATTAGTAAACCATAAAATCTCAGAAACAAAGAATTATACTCTTTTATATTTTTTGGAGTAGGAGGTGTAAAGATTGTATTATATGTAGAATTTTAGGAAGGATAATCATTTTGATTGTGGAGATCCTTTCTTTCCATACTAAAAAATATTCCATTTATTAAGAGTTTGGTTTATGGAATTTAAGTTATTATTACAATTAAGGGTTGTTATATCTTTAATATTATCAGACAAGATTATATCTAAGTAAGTGATTTTACCATCTTTCACAATGCATTTATGTAATTTCTCATCTATTTTATTATAATTAACAGGTAGTATTTCAGTCTTATTCTCATTAAAATTGAGTCCCAATTTCTTCTGAAATATGTTCATTGCTTGGACTACTGCAATAAGAGAATAATTACAATCAGTCAAAATGTAATAGGATGCCATTTGCAAATAATTGTATTTTAGGGATTACATTGTTGTTTATTAGTATGCCTTTGATGGTTTTATTTTATCTTATATAATTTGCAAAAGGTTTCATGACTACAGAAAAAAGAAATGAGGACAAGGGACAACCCTGTTTACTACCTTTAGCAATCATGTTTGATTGGGAAGTATATGGCCTATGTTAATGTATGCAAATGAGTTTTCATAGAGAAGTTTGATTGATTGTAAGAAATTGTTTGAAAAATTACATTCCTCCAGAACTAAAAGCTTGTACTCCTAATTAGCTGAATCAAATGCACTACTGATATCCTGACTAACCATTTTTTTTTAATTATTAGTCTAATCAATTACGGATAGTATTCTCTTGATATTATCATATGTGTTCCTGTTAACTATAAACCCAGTTTGATCATTGTTTATCAACATTGGAAGAAACTGTTTTATTCTAGAAACATAGCTTGCCATGTATATTTTATAATCTACATTTAATAATGAAATTGGTCTATATGAAAAACATTTTGTTGAGTTCTTGTCAGGTTTTAAAATTGGGGGTATTAGGGTATATTTCCAGGATGGTGGTATCTTTGCAAGTCATTTAACTATTGAAAGTACCGCTAGTTAAATACTCAAAGCATCTTTAGTCATCATTTTGTATAGTTCAGGTATTATACCATCATTTCCAGGTGCCTTATTGGGTTTTAATGTATTAATTTGAATTTTGAGTTCAGGCATTGATATAGGCTTGTCAATTATTTTTATTTGATCCTCTGACAGTCTTTTTCAGTATTTTTTATGAATGTTTTAATTAGATCTTGTGTATCCATTGTTGGTTTGTGTTGATTAATCTTATTAAAATGAGACCTGAAAACATCCAGAATATCTTCTATTTCAGTAACCATCTTTTTACTTCTAGAGTATAATTCTTTGATGTGGTTAGATTTAACAATCATTTTTGTTCTAGTAGCCAATTTATGCATGGATTTAGGATTTATGGAATAATTAGCTAGTTTAATGTTTTCTGAATTTATCATAGTTTTATGTTATAACATTTCTAAATATTTATTGTTCAAGCTATTTATTTTTTGTTAAGTTATTATTTCCTTTTTTGACTATCTAGTTTTAACATATCAATTTTTATCCTGTAATTCTATCAGTTCTTGTGCCATTGTTCTTTTGTGTGCATACCAACTTATACTTTTGCCAACAAAGCATGCTTTAAAAGAGTCCCATGCAAAAACCTCTGAGGTCTTACCTGTATGATTTATTTCAATAAAAGTTTGAATTTACAAGTGCAACTAAGGTTTATGAATGGTGAAACAGAAAATATACCCCATGATTACTTCCTGTACTACTAATGGACAGACACAGCTCCTACATGCTTTATCCCATGCATGGGTCCCCTCAAATTATCTGTGCTTTGATCACCGTTATTTTTATTATGGACAATGTATAATTATCAGCCATGGGATCTGTAAGGACAATCTATAACAAATGGGATAGACTATTTCAAGCAGAAAAAGGGAAATTAACTAGGCTTAAAATGGCCCACAAGGGTAGCTAATAGTACCTACCTATGAACCCATGAAACTATGAGCACCATTTCCAGATGTCCACAGCAAAGGTAGCCAACTTCATTCTCCCGCTAACATGGAGGTTCATCCTCCCTTGTTACAGAGCTATCTTAATGATACAGATAATCAATTGATACAGAAAGTTTTACCAGTGAGTTTTCATTGAAATCTTCTGACTCATCATCTGTTTCCCTGTATGAGAATGTGAGATCAATCACTGACAAAGACAACACCATAGAAGGAATTAATGAAAAGGAAGTTTTAGTGGGATGACTTTTAGGACTCTTCTAAGTCTACCATTTCCAGTATTCAGATTATCCTGTCTGGGTTTGGTAGCCAATGAAAGAGCAGGTATTTTAGAATAAGTCATCACCTCTTGTTTCCCCCAGGTCATTAGTAAGAGATGGAACTGATGAAGAAGAATCCAGGGCAGAATATGTGTCATTAGACTGTGCTATGCAAGCGGTCAAAAATGTGGTGATCTATAGTTATGAAAGTATGACAAATAATCTGCATTTTATATGTTATCAGTGAAGGACGATTGGACTCTCCTGGGAATGGAGGTCGATGGCAAATTCTTCTTTGATACAATGATGCCCATGAGCTGTGATGCAGCTTGTTTGACTTTTGAAATATTCTGCACTGCCATCCAGTGATGCTGGCAACAATGACCCCCCTTGCTACGCTGTTAATCACTACTTAGATGATTTTTTGTTTACAGCAGAGGGTGTGGACAGTGTCACAGAAGGTTTATGAACCTTTATTAGTGTATGCCATTTGTTAAGTATTTCATTGACAAAAGAGAAGACAGTGGTCAGAAAAAAAGCATTATTGTTTTTTGGGACTGGAGATGGATCCTCAGGCCTCTGATTTTCATTTTCCCACAGATACGCTACTTCTCTTCAAAGAAGCACTGGCAGGTTTTCTGCAAAAGAAGAAAGTGCAGAAGCTACGGAAATGTTAGGGCAGCTTAATTTGGCTTACAGGTCTGTCACTCCAAGAAGGGCCTTCATTAGATTACATGTTGAAAGATGGTAAGTGAAAACATCACTGAGTCAGGCTGATGGCCTGGGTCAAAGAAGATCTCTTCCTATTGAACATTTTTTTTTCTTTTGCAATTGCAATAGAATTTCCATTTGTCAGAAGCAGTGGTTATCTCTTCAGTCCCTGCATCTAAATGCTGGTGCTACCAGGGGGCCTATGTAATGGGGCCTTCTGCCAAGGAAGATGGTTTGCTGAGCCATAGCCAGCATCTTGGCCCAAGTAATTCTGGATAGATTTCCTTTTCATGAGCTCATGCCCATACAGGTAGCAACATTGTGTGGGTGGATGCATTTGCCAATCAGAGAATCATTCTTCACTCAGATAATCAGCCTGTCATTCAGGTGCTCAGCAAAAAACATTCAAAGTTGGTTTGGCTGCAGTTAGTGATGAGAGCTTTGGTTTTGCATAGTTTAAAAATTAATTTATTGTTCAGTGGCAAGTACATCTGGGAAAGGTCCACAATTTAAAAGATTCATGTTCACATTTACAGATCCCCCTATTCTACAGATTGGCACTGGATATAGGAAGAGCCCACTGTCACGCATACTCAGGTTTGGTTGATTTGCAAATGATGATTAAGCTGCTTGTAAGTAAATCTTGGGCAGATAGTATGAAAAAGATCATAAGGAGCAGCGTTGCAATAATTTCAGGAATTTTCCTTTGGGCTTCCTCTCCAGGATTCTGTTGGGTCTCCCAGCTTAACAGCACATTACATATTTCTCAGATGTCTAAAGACAGAGGAGCAGTCAGGATTATTTATGTCCATTTGTCAGTCCTCAGTGCCAGGTCCAGGATTTGGAAGCTCCTGGATTTCACCAAAGCATGGCTGGTTAACAGAGCACTGAAGGATCAAGGGAAAGTTCTGTTGCAGGTAATTTTAATAAATACCCAGTTGATTTCAGGTAGTTATTCCTTTTATACAGTTTTTGCCACATTGTTTTGTTCACTGTATTGTGGGGAGTTCAGAGTGAGATAGGTCCTGTTGTCCTTATCTTGGCAGGAACTGTCAATAAAGAGTGGGACAGATTTTTCACAGTTTAATTTCTCCATGTCTTTTGGGTTTCTAAAACCATGACAGGAATGAATTCCATTCCTAAGTCAAAGTATAATTAAAGTTCATGAAATTAGTAATGTTTCAGTCTTTGATGTTAGCCAAAAGTGCTTTTTGCAGCACCCGCAATGTGCCCAGACTCCTTCTGCAATTCATACAGAGTTATTTGTATCAGTAGCATATCTAAATAAGCCTGCAAACTCTGTTTTATGAGACCCATTGCTCCCACCACTGCTGGGATTGTCTGAGTATCCCTCTTCCATATTACTCTTGTTTATGCCTGCAAATACTGTTATTTTACAATGTTGTGTCTCTCTCTGTATGTCTAATCACTTGGTGTAGCAATTTAAGTGATTAATACTGCCTTTTTTCTTTTTTTCATAGAATACTGTATCTGTTCTTCTAGTTAAAGAAACTCCAGCTCTACTCAGTGGCATACCACCTGCTCAGAGGCGATCTGTGCCTGACGTATAAAGCCATGTCCAACCCGGAATTAATGGACATGCTGCACCTCAGAAAATCCAAATCCCATCGAGTTACGCGCTTGAGAGACTTGAACCTCAGCACTGAAATAAATAGGACATGCTGGAGGGACAGATTCTTAACCCAGAGGCTCCCTTCACTCTGGAATAAAATCCCAGTCCAGGTTAGGCAGAGTCCCTCATTGACTCTCTTCAAGAGGAATCTTGATGAGTGGATGGGAGATCGTAGGTTTAGTATCACTTCTGTGTCACTGTTAGACAGAGGCACAGTATACTAACCTCGAAAAAGGGCATAGCAAAATTAATTTAAAATGGGTGGCGAAAGCCAAACGTGCGAAAGCCAAACACACTCTGGCTAGGCTTATAAATGCCCTAGGGCAGATAGCCTAGTATGAACCTATGAACCTATATGTTTTGAACTGTTTGTAATGGGTAATTTTGTATGATATAAACTTAATCAATCTTTATAATGTTTTGCAGCTCATGTCTCCAGTGCTTCTCAGATATTTCAGTACTGTAATGTTTGTACAATCCCCAATGCAACAAACTTGCCATGTTATTATGCCTTTCAGTATACAGACCCTTTGCCATTAGTATATCACACCCAGCAACAAGATGTGGAATTGTTTCCAGATCTGTTTTACAGAACCTGCATTCATATGCTTATCCTACATATTCAATGGACTTTGTAAACCAATGTGTATGTAGTCCACTATCCTGGGCCACTAATATTAACCTTTCATCTTTTGGTTTAAATTCACCTCTCATAAACCATTCCTGCTTCAGATCCTGATTGGCATTAGGTTGTTCCAGGAGTTTTCTGTACTTTCAAATATATTTATGCCTTTCCTACAGTTCTTGCCTTCTCATCTGAGCCTTCTCCTTATATTCTTTTCTTTGCTTTTTGACACATTCAGTTACTGCCTGACTTTTGTCTGCTTCTAGTTTGGTTTCCATTCCCGATTGACACTGATATGTTTAACTAAACTAAGCAGGGAAGTTTTCTTAGATTTGTTCTCTTCATTTTACATAACATTCACTATGTTTGGATCTGGTGAGGTCAGCAGATATATATGCAGTCTATTATTGCAGATCTATACATGTAATTGATTTTCACCTAGGTACGTAGGTCCATACCTCCATTAGAATGAGAAATATATAATCTTGGTATACACTGATTTTTAATATATCATTTGATAATCATGAAGCATTTTTCTTGTTTTCCTGTCCAACTTATCAAATACATTTTGGGGCCAATTGATCACCCTAAAACTGTTAGTTAGAACAGGAAGAACAAATTGGTTTGTAGCTTGGACTTTGTAAACAGATGTCAGGGCTATTTTCAGTAGTAATTTCAGCCTTCTAAAATATTCCTTACTGAATTTTGTTCACATTTGTTCATGTTTTATTGCCAATCCTTCATCAATTCTCAAATATTTATACACTTGTTCCTGCTCAATTTCCTTTGTATCACATTCCTGTCCCAGACTGATATTTTCTTGGTGCTGCAGCTTTCCTGCTTTAAATGTTGCTTTTGCAGATTTACCAAGACCAAATGACATTTTTATATCATCTTCAAATGTTTTAACCACTTCCAGTTATGCATTCAGGTCCTCATCTGATGAACTATACAGTTTCAAATCATCCACAAAAATGAGATGAGAAGATTTTACACATTGTTGTTGCCTGGGAGCCAAATTGTAACCAAGACCTAATCTGTTAAGTAGACAGCTTAATGTGTTAAGGACAAGACAAAAGACCAGCAGTGCCAAAGATTTGTGCTGGAATATCCCACTTTAAATTTTTATCCCTGGGCTAATAATTTGTCCTTTATCATGGCTTAGCTGCAAAGTGGTTTGTCGCTGTTTCATGGTCTATGTAATATAATTGGTCAATGTAGGGTATATTATCTGTTAACACTCCTTTATCCATGAACATGGGATGCTGTCGAATGCTGTTTTGTAATCTACTCCAGCCATGCTTACATTCTTTCCCCTTTTACAATTTGTGGGCTTAAAAGTGACTATTTGGGAACATATTTTAACAGATGATTTTGATAAAGAAAAAGTTAAACTTATGTTTTTAAAAAAGAGGCTATTTTTATTTTAAAATGCAATACTTTGATGCCTAAAGGTTTGAATGTGGAATTTTGTTGGAAAAGTATTTTTTAAATTGTATTATGTGACTTTAAATTTTAATTAGTTTAATTAATTGATTGTTTATTAATTGGTAGCTGTTTGTGTATATATACTGTGTAAAATCTATTAGTTGTTATGCCTTGAAGGCTGACTGTGGCCGAGGCGCTAGAGAAATAAACTGTCTGACTGCCTGGATTCCTGCTTTTCATTTGTGGTGAAGCAACTTGGTGCTTTAGTGCTATTTTTGTGTTGTATTTCATCATTCTTAAGAAGTATAATTTTTCCTGTTATTGACAAGGTTGGTGTCTGTTCCAGGTGTGCATATAAGTAGTTATTATTCAGGTCTAAATGTTTGTGTAAAGATATTAATACTTTTAGCCAGAAGTAAGCCACTGCATCTGGACCTGGGGTTTTACAATTAGGAGTTTTTCTTAATTTTCTTTCAAATTCTCTGTCCGTTACTTCATCCCATTTCATAACTTATACATTTGAATTTCATACTGTTTCTTTCAGTTCTTTGAGCCATTCAGCATCTTTGTTCTGTTCCACGTGGTCTTCATAGATATTTCTCTAAAATCTGTCTATTTCTTCTTTTTTGGTGGTGTTTCTATTCCGTTTGCTTTGTTTCCCAGTTCTCTATATATAACTGTTCTGTGACATCAGTGAATTGCTTATTTTGTATTTTTCCTTTATATTTACCTGCATGTCTTCTAAGTTTTTCTGCTTCTGCTGATATATTTAGTTTATTATTTGAATTGTGTTTGATAGATTCTGGTCTGTTCTAATACTATGCATTGCTTTCTTACTTCTATCTTTCTGAGTATTTTTGTTGATATGTTCCCTCTTCTATACTCTTCTAACAGTGAGGCCTACTGTCTTAATTGCTTTCCTCCCTTCCATCCCCTTATTGCCCTGTAGTTTTGTGGTAAGACTTTCTCAGGTTTTAATTTAGCTGCACAGTAATATATCCTATTTACTTCTGTCATATCACATGAATTTCTATTAATAGTATTGATTGCTGTGTTCATTTGTTTTATCAGACTTCTAACATTTTGGGTCTTATTGGCTTTCTATAATCTATTTCTTTCATCAGTCTTAATACTTCTATCCATCTCTATTAAATAAAGTAACTCTTCCCTTAGATCTTTTTCTACTAAACTGAGGACACATTCTATATTCTCCATTTCCTGGGACATTCTACAGAAAATTCCAGAATATTTGCCTGTGACATATTCTCTTCAGCTGTATCCTGTGTCATCCATTACTCTTTCATATCATTCCACAACATTAACTGGGTCAGAGTTGTCACTGTTTCCTGTTCCTTCCCTTGCTGTGCAATTTCAGCTGAACTTTTATAGTGGCTTCCTACTGAAGGCTCCAGAGAAACTTGATGTGATAACTGATCAGATGTTTCCCATTCCACTTGTTTCTTCCTAATTTGGGAAAACATTACCAGAGTTTGTTACCAGCATTCAATTTTTTACACTAATTCCTTCACTTTATTAGTACTCCATAACTTCAGTTTCTATTTCTTTAACTACTTCATTCCTAATCTTCTTTTCTGCTTCCTCCTTTGTTTTCTTATTTTTTTGTATTGTAAAATTGTTTATATCCAGATGCCTTTGCCTGTATTTCTCTTCAAATATCTTTGGTGTTGATTTTTATATTGATTAGTTTGGCTTTCTCTTTTGCAGAAATATTGCACCGCATCATACCTCTCTTTCTTTCCTAAGTCCATATTTTTTTTATTTTATTTTATTTCTTTTTTTTAATATTTATTTACAGGTAAAGTCCAACTTGGAACAAAGCCAATTTTCAGCAGGGACCCGGGAAGAAACTTTCCAGACACATATCTTTGTACTTTCAAAAATTTCTAGATTTTGCTGTTTATATTTTCAAACATCAACAGTTGCTTCTTTTGCAAAAAGCCCAAGGTTTCTTGATCTATATAATGTTTTTCATGAATGTGTTGTATTACAGAACACAAATTTACATTTGAATTTTTTGACAGTTTTTCTTGTGCCACATATTTTTATTCTCTGTATTGGGTGGTGTTCAGAGTGAGAGATGTCCTGTTATGCTTATCTTGGCAGGAAGTGTCAATAACCTGTGGGGCAGTTTCTATGTGGTTCCACAGGTTGAAGAAAACCAGGCAGAAAAAAAGCCAGGAAGTGATTATGGATATGTTTCACCTCCCATTAATGTGTCTTGTTCAGTGGTTTCATACCTTGCAGAGTATTTTCAATCATGTCTCAGCACAGGGCTTATCCTGTTTTTTTTTTTTCCTTACCATCAGGGCAGTCTGCTTCTCACACAGTCTTGGAGGGATGTTTAAGGAAGGCTTTGTGGTACCAAGGTAGGGTGTTTCTTTATCTCCTTTTGAATCAGTAAGTTATCTGACTTGCAATTGATAGTGAGTTAGCGCAGCTACTAAAAAGGACAGGACACTAGTCTTCATCAGCATCTTTGAATTATATTTAGGTTCTCGTGTGTCATTTATTTCTTTGACACCTAAAAATAAAGTTACTCTTAGTCATTCCTTCATTATCCATGCAGTGGCAAAGGCTGTAGTTCAACTGAAATGGTTCCAGTTTAGGTTTAAACCCATCAGTGCATGAAATTGTGTGGATAAGGGTTCCAGAGTATGCATGCTGTTTGAAGTAGCTGTGGAGTTAGTGCATTCATCAGCCATCATTTTCTGTTGTTGTTTCACATTGATGGCAGTGATTTAGGTGTTATACATAAAAGCCATTTTTTGCCCACCATAATTCAAGAAATGGCAAGGCTGAAGAGTTTTCTTCCTAACACACTCATGCCATGATCAGTGATTATATGTTTTTTTGCCATGTGATGGTTTCAGCTGCTATTGAAATGGCAAGAAAATTTATCAACTGTAGGGTATCATGAGCAGTGCAGCTGTTGGGTCTCAGCATCATTAAACATTGGGAGCTTGTTGACAGAGATCCACTAGGTTCAAAACTGATGGGGTTCATTTTTCACAGGTGGATTTTGATTTATTTAATGTAAATTTAGCATTTCTTATTCAATACCATTGGAGCTCAGTTAATCAGAATAACATCTCAATTTGATGTTAGCAATTGAAAAAATATAACAAGGAAAGTGCATTGGCAATGTTAGAATATTAGAGGTATGTTCATTAGCTGCAGTAATGTTGTGATTGCAAGGTAGATAAGCATGCACAGGAGTATTTTTGTTCTCTGAGGTTTAGTAAATGCATTTCGCTTCCACAGTATTAGAATTACAGCCAAGAAATGTGGACCTAGGCAGCTGGATTAGCTTGGTGGGTGCTTTTGGGGTGGCTTCCCCCTTTCACATGGCCCCTGATTTCCTGGGCCAGATGGAGGCTACATGGATATATGCAAGTGGCATACCACACTGCTCAATATCAGAGAATAGGGGCCTATGGGTGCCAGCATAAACATGTTGGGGGAGGTGGTCTGTAGAGGATGCTACCCAGTCCACTGCCATCTGATTATGTTATTTATGGACTGTGGCTGAATCTGTAATATGATATGATATTTACAGTGCTGCACTGATTGTTGGTTCTCATCATGGTAAACTATGTCACAATGGTAAACATGTTCCAGGAGTATTTTATTCTTGGACAGTATGCAAAGGAATTTTGCTGGCAGAAATATGTGTGCATCCCAGGGTGAACTGGGGAGGAAAAAGCGGTGTAATTGGCAGGATACTCTATAAGCAATACTTGGGATAAGCTTCTTGCCAGTTGGTGAAGTTAACAGTGACAGTGCCTTCCCTCTCTCCCTCCCTCATGAGTCAGGGTATATTGTGGGGCAGCCACCCCCTCCTTCACCCCCCCCATTTCCTCAGCTGGGTGGTAGATACATAAATGGGTGTGAGCAATATACCATTCATATTGTTGAACAGGGGGCTATGGATGCCAGCATGGATGTGCACGTTGGAGGAGGGCTACAGATGATGCTAGCCAGTTCATTGTCATCTGATTGTGGCTGACTCTGGAATATGGTATTTACAATATTGCATTCCTTGCCATTTTTTGTTATGGCAAATAAACCTGGTTGCAAAGGTAAACATGTTTCAGCTATATATTTGGCCTAGACAATGTACAAACTAATAATAATTATAGGTTATTTATTTATGCATTTTGTAATGATCATCACATCATATTCATGGTAATAGGGGAGTTGGAATGTATTCTGGCAAGCAAGAGGTGTAAGTCATGTAACAGTAATGTACAGAATGGCAGTCCATCACAGAATTTTGCTATTATAACTGTTAAAATCAACACTCATCAATGAAGTTTCAGCTGTGATAGAATCCTATTAAAAAAAAAAAAACATACCATTCAAAACATGCTGTGCAAATGTTTTTTATATTTACCTGCCAAGGCTCAAACTTAAAACTGTTTGCACAGCTGTTATTAGTAAAGGGCCCCTTTACATATTTGCAGGAGATCATATCATGCAAAGCATTTGCCAAAGCATACACTGCATTGTAGGTACGACTGGCAAGAACAGAAGTAGAACTGTCAAATAAAGACAGATCAAGTTTGTCTAGCATTTCCATTCCAGTGCAAAACTTTATTACTTTAGAAATATCTCTGCCATCTTTCATTGTATCTGTGGTGTTTTCCAGCCATTTACATCCAAATGCCTTTTCCCAAAACAGTTTAATAAAAATGTCATCTGGCCATATTGAGGGCTTTAGTTGGTTAACAAAGTCAAGAAATCCATCCATGACAGCTAGATGATGAGAAAGACCAACGGTGCCATTGATTGATTCCAGCATATTTTTATTTAGTGCGTCCCTAGAAATTGTACACGAATCACTAATAATCCATACTTTATTAGTAATATTGTGTGCAGCAAATTCTTCCATGACTGGAACCCTGTTCTTTTTACTTACATATACAACAATTACTTTAGTAGTTGACTTTTTTATGATGTCGATAATTTGTTGGAGCTTTTTTCTGTCATTGCTTTGTGGTATGGTTTCTACAAACTCAATACAGCCACCAGCAAGTGTTACATATTTTCTAAGACTTTCACTTCCCAGTTGCCCATAATCATCATCAGAACTGATAATTCCTATCCATGTCCAGTGGAAGTGCATAACCAACTGTGCAATGCCCAGGGAGTGGGAGTTGAAATTTGAGACAGTCCGCAGAAAGGAAGGAAATTCTATCTTATTGCTGAGAGAAGAAACTGCTGCCCCTTGACTTATCTGTGTAGAGAAAAATGCTAAAGTAAAGAAAATCTGTTTGAAGAATACGGTTATTTTCATTGTGGATTTTAGTATTTTGGCATCAGGATGAAATTACATTGGATTACACAGTGCCCTTCTTGTTGTTAAAACATTTGTCTTATTATCTATTTTTGTAAAATAAGCTCTAGGTCATTATAATAAAGTAAATCAATAAAATGATTTTGAGTTTAATTTTGTGGTATTAAAAAACTTCTTGTATATAGCCAACCAGAACAATCTTATCAAAACATGAAATTAATACCTGTTGCACTTTTACAGAAAGACAAATACATAAAGTACAAAATAAGCCTCGTATATACGTGCCTTTTCAACATCATTATCATCATCATCATCAGTCCCCCTTTTCCCATTTTCTACATGATGTCAGGGTATGCCATCGGCTGTCTTCACTTCGCTTGACACAAAGCCCCTCTGCCTTCCTCAGTAGTAATGTCTGTGCCATAGGCTGTCTTCACTTCGCTTGACTCAATGCCCCTCTGCCTTCCTCAGTAGTAATGTCTGTGCCATCGGCTGTCTTCACTTCGCTTGACTCAATGCCCCTCTGCCTTCCTCAGTAGTAATGTCTGTGCCATCGGCTGTCTTCACTTCGCTTGACTCAATGCCCCTCTGCCTTCCTCAGTAGTAATGTCTGTGCCATCGGCTGTCTTCACTTCGCTTGACTTAATGCCCCTCTGCCTTCCTCAGTAGTAATGTCTGTGCCATCGGCTGTCTTCACTTCGCTTGACTCAATGCCCCTCTGCCTTCCTCAGTAGTAATGTCTGTGCCATCGGCTGTCTTCACTTCGCTTGACTCAATGCCCCTCTGCCTTCCTCAGTAGTAATGTCTATGCCATCAGCTGTCTTCACTTTGCTTGACTCAATGCCCCTCTGCCTTCCTCAGTAGTAATGTCTGTGCCATCGTCTGTCTTCACTTCGCTTAACTCAATGCCCCTCTGCCTTCCTCAGTAGTAATGTCTGTGCCATCGGCTGTCTTCACTTCACTTGACTCAATGCCCCTCTGCCTTCCTCAGTAGTAATGTCTGTGCCATCAGCTGTCTTCACTTCGCTTGACTCAATGCCCCTCTGCCTTCCTCAGTAGTAATGTCTGTGCCGTCGGCTGTCTTCACTTCGCTTGACTCAATGCCCCTCTGCCTTCCTCAGTAGTAATGTCTGTGCCGCCGGCTGTCTTCACTTCGCTTGACTCAATGCCCCTCTGCCTTCCTCAGTAGTAATGTCTGTGCCATCGGCTGTCTTCACTTCACTTGACTCAATGCCCCTCTGCCTTCCTCAGTAGTAATGTCTGTGCCATCGGCTGTCTTCACTTCGCTTGACTCAATTCCCCTCTGCCTTCCTCAGTAGTAATGTCTGTGCCATCGGCTGTCTTCACTTCACTTGACTCCATGCCCCTCTGCCTTCCTCAGTAGTAATGTCTGTGCCATCGGCTGTCTTCACTTCGCTTGACTCAATGCCCCTCTGCCTTCCTCAGTAGTAATGTCTGACTGCCTCTTCACTTCGCTTGACTCAATGCCCCTCTGCCTTCCTCAGTAGTAATGTTTGACTGCCTCTTCACTTCGCTTGACTCAATGCCCCTCTGCCTTCCTCAGTAGTAATGTCTGTGCCATCGGCTGTCTTCACTTCGCTTGACTCAATGCTCCTCTGCCTTAATCAGTAGTAATGTCTGACTGCCTCTTCACTTCGCTTGACTCAATGCCCCTCTGCCTTCCTCAGTAGTAATGTCTGACTGCCTCTTCACTTCGCTTGACTCAATGCCCCTCTGCCTTCCTCAGTAGTAATGTCTGTGCCATCGGCTGTCTTCACTTCACTTGACTCAATGCCCCTCTGCCTTCCTCAGTAGTAATGTCTGTGCCATCGGCTGTCTTCACTTTGCTTGACTCAATGCCCCTCTGCCTTCCTCAGTAGTAATGTCTGTGCCATCGGCTGTCTTCACTTCACTTGACTCAATGCCCCTCTGCCTTCCTCAGTAGTAATGTCTGTGCCATCGGCTGTCTTCACTTCGCTTGACTCAATGCCCCTCTGCCTTCCTCAGTAGTAATGTCTGACTGCCTCTTCACTTTGCTTGTCTCAATGCCCCTCTGCCTTCCTCAGTAGTAATGTCTGTGCCATCGGCTGTCTTCACTTTGCTTGACTCAATGCCCCTCTGCCTTCCTCAGTAGTAATGTCTGACTGCCTCTTCACTTCGCTTGACTCAATGCCCCTCTGCCTTCCTCAGTAGTAATGTCTGTGCCATCGGCTGTCTTCACTTCGCTTGACTCCATGCCCCTCTGCCTTCCTCAGTAGTAATGTCTGTGCCATCGGCTGTCTTCACTTCGCTTGACTCAATGCCTCTCTGCCTTCCTCAGTAGTAATGTCTGACTGCCTCTTCACTTCGCTTGACTCAATGCCCCTCTGCCTTCCTCAGTAGTAATGTCTGTGCTATCGGCTGTCTTCACTTCACTTGACTCAATGCCCCTCTGCCTTCCTCATTAGTAATGTCTGACTGCCTCTTCACTTCGCTTGACTCAATGCCCCTCTGCCTTCCTCAGTAGTAATGTCTGTGCCATCAGCTGTCTTCACTTCGCTTGACTCCATGCCCCTCTGCCTTCCTCAGTAGTAATGTCTGTGCCATCAGCTGTCTTCACTTCGCTTGACTCAATGCCCCTTTGCCTTCCTCAGTAGTAATGTCTGTGCCATCGGCTGTCTTCACTTCACTTGACTCCATGTCCCTCTGCCTTCCTCAGTAGTAATGTCTGTGCCATCGGCTGTCTTCACTTCGCTTGACTCAATGCCCCTCTGCCTTCCTCAGTAGTAATGTCTGACTGCCTCTTCACTTCACTTGACTCAATGCCCCTCTGCCTTACTCAGTAGTAATGTCTGTGCCATCGGCTGTCTTCACTTCACTTGACTCCATTACCCTCTGCCTTCCTCAGTAGTAATGTCTGTGCCATCGGCTGTCTTCACTTCGCTTGACTCAATGCCCCTCTGCCTTCCTCAGTAGCAATGTCTGTGCCATCGGCTGTCTTCACTTCGCTTGACTCCATGCCCCTCTGCCTTCCTCAGTAGTAATGTCTGTGCCATCGGCTGACTTCACTTCAATTGACTCAATGCCCCTCTGCCTTCCTCAGTAGTAATGTCTGTGCCATCGGCTGTATTCACTTCGCTTGACTCCATGCCTCTCTGCCTTCCTCAATAGTAATGTCTGTGCCATCGGCTGTCTTCACTTCGCTTGACTCAATGCCCCTCTGCCTTCCTCAGTAGTAATGTCTGTGCCATCGGCTGTCTTCACTTCGCTTGACTCAATGCCCCTCTGCCTTCCTCAGTAGTAATGTCTGTGCCATCGGCTGTCTTCACTTCGCTTGACTCAATGCCCCTCTGCCTTCCTCAGTAGTAATGTCTGTGCCATCGGCTGTCTTCACTTCGCTTGACTCAATGCCCTCTGCCTTCCTCAGTAGTAATGTCTGTGCCATCGGCTGTCTTCACTTCGCTTGACTCAATGCCCCTCTGCCTTCCTCAGTAGTAATGTCTGTGCCATCGGCTGTCTTCACTTCGCTTGACTCAATGCCCCTCTGCCTTCCTCAGTAGTAATGTCTGTGCCATCGGCTGTCTTCACTTCGCTTGACTCAATGCCCCTCTGCCTTCCTCAGTAGTAATGTCTGTGCCATCGGCTGTCTTCACTTCGCTTGACTCCATGCCCCTCTGCCTTCCTCAGTAGTAATGTCTGTGCCATCGGCTGACTTCACTTCAATTGACTCAATGCCCCTCTGCCTTCCTCAGTAGTAATGTCTGTGCCATCGGCTGTATTCACTTTGCTTGACTCCATGCCTCTCTGCCTTCCTCAGTAGTAATGCCTGTGCCATCGGCTGTCTTCACTTCGCTTGACTCCATGCCCCTCTGCCTTCCTCAATAGTAATGTCTGTGCCATCGGCTGTCTTCACTTCACTTGACTCAATGCCCCTCTGCCTTCCTCAGTAGTAATGTCTGTGCCATCGGCTGTCTTCACTTCGCTTGACTCAATGCCCCTCTGCCTTCCTCAGTAGTAATGTCTGACTGCCTCTTCACTTCGCTTGACTCAATGCCCCTCTGCCTTCCTCAGTAGTAATGGCTGTGCCATCGGCTGTCTTCACTTCGCTTGACTCAATGCCCCTCTGCCTTCCTCAGTAGTAATGTCTGTGCCATCGGCTGTCTTCACTTCGCTTGACTCAATGCCCCTCTGCCTTCCTCAGTAGTAATGTCTGTGCCATCGGCTGTCTTCACTTTGCTTGACTCAATGCCCCTCTGCCTTCCTCAGTAGTAATGTCTGTGCCATCGGCTGTCTTCACTTCGCTTGACTCAATGCCCCTCTGCCTTCCTCAGTAGTAATGTCTGTGCCATTGGCTGTCTTCACTTCGCTTGACTCCATGCCCCTCTGCCTTCCTCAGTAGTAATGTCTGTGCCATCAGCTGTCTTCACTTCGCTTGACTCAATGCCCCTCTGCCTTCCTCAGTAGTAATGTCTGTGCCATCGGCTGTCTTCACTTCGCTTGACTCCATGCCCCTCTGCCTTCCTCAGTAGTAATGTCTGTGCCATCAGCTTTCTTCACTTCGCTTGACTCCATGCCCCTCTGCTTTCCTCAGTAGTAATGTCTGTGCCATCGGCTGTCTTCACTTCGCTTGACTCAATGCCCCTCTGCCTTCCTCAGTAGTAATGTCTGTGCCATCGGCTGTCTTCACTTCGCTTGACTCAATGCCCCTCTGCCTTCCTCAGTAGTAATGTCTGTGCCATCGGCTGTCTTCACTTCGCTTGACTCCATGCCCCTCTGCCTTCCTCAGTAGTAATGTCTGTGCCATCGGCTTTCTTCACTTCGCTTGACTCCATGCCCCTCTGCTTTCCTCAGTAGTAATGTCTGTGCCATCGGCTGTCTTCACTTCACTTGACTCAATGCCCCTCTGCCTTCCTCAGTAGTAATGTCTGTGCCATCGGCTGTCTTCACTTCGCTTGACTCAATGCCCCTCTGCCTTCCTCAGTACTAATGTCTGACTGCCTCATTTCTTCCCTCACATGGCCCATACATCTCTTTGCTGAATGCCCTAGTTTCTTCTTCCCTTTTTCTCAGATCTTCCAAATTGTCATCTGCTTTCCTGTATGTGTTTTAACCAGCCTAAACTGTTCTCTTTGACCTTCTCTGCAAATGCAGCTATGTTGCTCTGATGTCATCATTCCTCCAGCTGTCTCACTGTGTGTACCCTATCACTAATCTCATGCAATGCCTTTCCATCACCTCTATCTTCGTCTACTGTTATGCGCTCACTGTCCAGGTTTTTGTACCATACAGAAGTAATAGTCCCATCACTGTTTCATACCCCTTACTTCTTATCTTCTTTGTCCAGCCAAAGCCACATACACTACTCCTGCCATTCTCTGCCAGTTCAGATGCCACTTCTCTGTAATCAACTCTCACAGATACTTGAAGCTTATACCATCTTCCACAATTTTTCTTTCTATCTTAATTTTCAGCTTATTTTTGACTTCCTTAATTTGCTGCCATTGCAACTTTCTTGGCTGTACTTAATTTCATCCCATGTGCCTTCAGTCTTGCATTCCATTCCCCTATCTTCAAGCTCCAACTTGTTAATTAAACAGTTGCTTCCTGTTTCAAGGGTACAGGGCTTGAATCTTTCCAGTCTCCTTTACTTACTATATGACCCTGAGAAAGTCACTTAACCAATAGTGCTTTGACGATATTGGGATTTTCAGTTAGGTTCCTTAATGGCCTCTTAGACTACATGCATAGTACTACATATGAACTTGTGGTTGTTTTTGCCAACTATTCCCTACTGCATATCTGATCTAGTTCAGCAAATTGTATGGCAATACCATCAGCACATCAAGCTTTAATGCAACATAGCCCATTTATTCTTCATGGGAAGCAAGCACCTTAGCTTCATTTGTAAAAGCTCTTTTTAATGTGAAAATGTTCAGATTACTTTTTCTGCTGCAGACAGTATGCATATTGACATTGGATATATTATCAGGTGGTTAATTTTTTATGCTATCATCATAATAATCTTATTTTTAAGTGATGCTACATATGGATAGGTCTTACAGTGTGATGTTACTGGTTTTATGCGAATTTGCACAGCTTATTCAAAGCTACCAATAAAGTGCATGTACTTTATTTCTTCAAAAAGATAAGGGGTATACACATTCAACAAAATGGTATAACTGCTTGAGGGGGGCAGGGGTATCAGTGGATGAACGTAATCTAGGCTGCTATCATCTGCACATTTGTGAACAGTCCACATGTGTCTGTGAATTAAGTTGGAATGCTTAATTATAGCTACTGTATACTTGCATGAAACAAACTTGAAATACATTTTTCCATTATTATTGTCTATTTTTATTTATTTATTTAATTTTTGACATATGCATCTGAAAAGGATGTGGTCAACAACGTAGCTAAAATTTTTGGGTTTGGAGGATATCAGTCGATAAAAATCACTGACCATGCTGTGTTGATAAGGATAAACTGTCACTGATCTGCTTTTGCAGAACCTATAGAGATGGTAGCAGAGATCTATAAGACGGTAGTGATTTGGTTCACTTCTGAGCCAAACAGAAACCAGAACTCGGAGGGGTCACACTACAAAGAAGTACTCCCACTTCCCCTCTGCCTTCCCCCACCTTGTCATCGGAATCGGTATCTAAGTGGCTCACAAGAATGGATCAAACCCCACTAACTAATGAAGTAGAGGATCAATGCCTTGTTAAAAATCCCCTGATGATCTGAGGCAGTAATGCAGGAAAGAGCCACTCTCATATAGACAGAGGCTCAAGATGGCAGAATTCTAATGAGTTGCAGGCAGCCAGCTGCAGGCTCGCATTCTAATTTTTGCCATGTCTAACCGGCAATATTGCACTGATGGCCCCATGTACGAAGGTATTCTACTGCTAAAACACCAGCCCAACCCAAGCCAGCCCCAGCATTAACATACAAATCAACGCGGCTGCTACCATAAATTGATGGACTTTTAAAGTGCAGCAGAGAGTTTATCTTGTCTTACAACTAAAGAAATAAGGTACTCTACTGCTAAAACACCAGCCCAACCCAAGCCAGCCCCAGCGTTAACATACAAACCAACGCAGCTGCTACCATAAATTGAGGGACTTTTTAAAGTGCAGCAGAGAGTTTCTCGTCTTACAGCTAAAGAAATAAGGTGTATTTCCTTTACCTATACTTGCTATAGAAGTATAATAGGAGTATTGGTGTTCTTAACCACTTAGGGTTCACACGGCACAAATGGTTTACAGTAGGTCCCTCCTCTAAAGAAACTATGTATTCTGCTGTTAAAACTAGAGCTATTAACAAAGTGGAAAGACATTTTACATTTACTTACTGCTTTCCCCTATGGAAATGGAGGTTTGAATGAGCGCTTTTTCAAAAAACTCGCAGTCTAGTTGGCAGACACATCACTATCACCCCCCCCCCATCAGCCACCCGTTTCTAATAGCAACGAAGATACGAAAGCGAGGTATTATAGCATACCTGGCTGGTGTCATTTTTTCAAACTGTAAGTGCCCGTGGATCCCTCTGCCTGAGATAAGCACACTATTCTTGTATTACTTGCTTAATTTTCCAGTGTGTGGAATAAGCTATGAAAATGTTCTAAGGTCCATTCTGTTTAAAACTTGCTACAGCTTAATGTATGTAATTCCATGTTCACATTACAGCGTATTGACTTCTACTTGCGTAAAAGTATTGGAATATTAGGGTGTATGCTGCTATGTGGAACAACTACATATTGTTATCCAGAGAATAGCGCTGATAACTTTTGCAGTTACTCGCTTATCTGGAGATAAAGCATAACTGCGTGTTTCCTGACCTATGAGGACATATTATAGAGTACATAGTGCTGTAGTACACTGTTAATGCTTGCATCTAGCAGAAGTTGTATACATCGATATTTACTGTGACTCCTCTGTCAGCTAGAAGCTTACCGGTCAGCAGCAGTAGTCTGCTTATTTGCTGTCCTGAATGGGCACCATTACGATGCTTTAACCTGGTTAAATGATATAACCCCTGAACTAACAGCACACTGATTATTACTTAGTAAGGCATCAAGTATTCTATGAAGGCCATTTACTGTGTTTTTGCTGTGTAAGTTTGCCCTAAAGGTATAATTATCATGATTCTGCTGGTTTGTTAACAGATTGTTACAAGAGCTCTATAGCATCACCGCCTGTTGGATTAACGCAGTATTGGATTTTTGCTGATCTGTGAGGTCAGTTTACTGTGTATATGCATTACTGACTTAAGCTGCTAAGAGAGGGATTGCATTAAAGAACTGATTGCTTCATGTATTTAATATCATGTCAAAAAGGGTGACAAACTAATCTTTATGTTAATCAAATGCTGCTGTGCAGGTAACTCTTTATGCTCTACCCTCTTCTATGTCCTAACATAGTCCCATATCTTTTTCATTATCCAGGTATTCTACTGCTAAAACAGCAGCCCAACCCAAACCAGCCCCAGCATGGTTGCTATCATAAATTGAGGGACTTTTTAAAGTGCAGCAGAGAGTTTCTCTTGCCTTACAACTAAAGAAATAAGGTGTATTTGCTTTACCTACACTTGCTATAGAAGTATAGTAGGTGTATGAGAGTTCTTAACCACTCAGGGTTCCCGTGGCACAAGCGGTTTACAGTAGGTCCCTACCCTAAAGAAACTAGGTATTCTGCTGTTAAAACTAGAGCTATTAACAAAGTGGAAAGACATTTTACATTTACTTACTGCTTTCCCCTATGGAAACGGAGGTTTGAATGATTGTTTTTTCAAAACCTCGTGGTGTAGCTGGCCCCGTGTGAATGATTGTTTTTTCAAAACCTCGTGGTCTAGCTGGGCCCGCTCTGTTTGCCTCGCTTCACTCGGCTCACTCCACTCCCCTACCGTACCCCCATTTCCCACCCACCCCCACAACCTCTAGATTTATTCTAACCCCTAATCACCTGACCACTTAGCCCACCCACTCTTCCACCAACTTCCCACCCAGCAGTCTATTCAATTTCATACACCACTCCCACTCCCAACAACACATACCACACCAGCACACCTCCTCCTTTCACCCAACCAACTGGAAATCCTAATTGTAGTATTCACTCTAAATACTATTATGCTAATCACACTATCATCCCTATCACTAGCACTCATATCACTAACTTTCTTCACTTCTATACAAACAGACCAACCACTACACAATTACACTTATCACATAACCCACATTAGCCCACCCTCTCAAACTCACACAGACTTCTACAACTGCCCTGCAATTCTAAATCTCACAGCTACACCTTACTCACATAACATCAGAACAACAACACATTACAGTAGTAAAAACACATATATACCAATCTCACAAACAACTAATATTAAAAAACACATACTGTCATTCCTACAAAAATACTAACCTCTGGTGGTATACACCCAAATCCAGATCCTCTCACAACCAAACATCGGACCTGCTGATTCTAAATATCAACATACAAAGTGTCACCAACAAAATAGAAGACCTGCATGCATTCATAGCATACTACACCCCTGATATACTTACCATCATGGAGACCTGGCTGAACCCCAGTATCCAAGATGAAGACTTCCTCCCCCCAGGGTATAATACAATAGGATCAGATAGAGCAGGCAGGAAAGGAGGAAGAGTAGCCATTCTTTTCAAAAACACCCTTAACCTTCGACTCCTCCACACCACCCACATTTCAAAATGCTGAAATCCTGTTTTCTGTCCTTTCCATAAAAAACACCAATAAAATCAATATAATATGCTGCTACATATCCCCAGGTAATAACTCACTCATAATAGAAGAAATCCTACACTGGGCAAAAGATAACCTACCATAGGAAACTATTCCTACTAGGAGACCTAAACACTGACTGGATAGCCTGCAACTCCAGCAACCCCACTAAGCATATCAACCTATATGGGTTCTCTCAACTCACTGAAGAACCCACTAGAATAGACAAGAAATCAAAAAAAGAATCTATACTTGATTGAACTCTAACCATCTATCCCAAGCAAAACTATAAAGTAGGTTGTCTGCCTGATGATCTCAGTGACCATCTCCCCAATTTCCTACTCCATAAACACTCCAATCTCCACAAACCAATTGTCCATAAACTAGTACGTGATGACCGCAACCTTACCCCACAATACCTCAAAACTGTCCTAAGCCAGTGCAACTGGGAACCACTACAAACCCTTGGGTTAGACCAGGCAGTAGACTACTTCAATACTACATTCTCCAATGTTCTTGGCAGTCTTACTCCCAGCAGGAAGATTAGAGTGAAAGCCAACTATGCACCCTGGCTAAGTAGGGACACTAGAGCCTTACTAAAAGCCAGGGATAAAGCCTGGAAAATCTGGAAAACTGAAAACACCGCTAGTTCCAGGCAATATATCAACAGCTTAGAAATAAGGCCAAGACTGAAACCAAACTAAATAAACAAAACTACTTTCTTAGCGTCCAAAACAAATATTCAAAGAATCCACATAAATTATGACATTCTATTAACTCCTTATTAAAACCAGGCAAAACCACTACTCCAGCTCCAAACTCTACAGATAATACCCTTGACATTGCCTCTCAATTTAATCAGCACTTTACAACATCCATCTTAGCCCTATCCAGTCAGTTAACCAAACATAGCCCACCACAATCCCAACCCAATCTATCCCATAGCACCCCGTCTTTCAGTCTGTCACCTGTCCCCACCTCTACAATCAAAAAACTCCTCCTAAAACTCAAACCCACCACACTAGCAGCTGATAACATACCTGCTGCATACCTAAAAATGGCAAATGACTCCCTATCGTATCCTCTCTCCATCCTAATCAACCGCTCCAAACAAGATTCCTACATACCCAAACTCTGGAAAGTATCTCGCATCATTCCTCTTCATAAAGGAGGTAACTCCTATGACTTCTCCAACTACCGACCTTTTGCCATCCTATGCCCCCTATCTAAAATTCTAGAGAAATGCATCCACTTGCAATTGATGACATTCCTTAACACACATAAGCTCTTATCTACCACACAACATGGTTTCCGTCCATATCACAGCACTACCTCTGCTCTTCTTTCCTTTTCTAATCTAGTCAACCTTCACAGGAATGACAACAAATATGCATCTGCCATTTCCTTGGACCTCTCAAAGGCATTTGACATGGTCTCCCACTCCATCCTGCTAGACTCACTAACATCACTATCTTTCACCCCTTCTACTACAGCCTGGTTTAGAAGCTATCTATCTGATAGGCAATAATCTGTCCAGTGAAAAGGAACTCTATCTCCACATCTTCCAACTACCATAGGAGTCCCACAAGGCTCTATACTGAGCCCACTACTTTTTTCAATATTCACAAATAACCTCAATATGTTAACCCAGCATGCCACACTTATTCAATATGCAGATGATTCAACCCTGATCTGCTCTGCCTCATCTATCACCACCCTGCAAAAACTTATTCAGGACACTTTTAACTCTGTAGAAAAATGGATCTCAGGTATCCAATTTATCCTAAATCCCAAGAAGACAAAACTACTACTATTCTCCCCTAATAGATCAAAATCTCCCCTCTCCTTCTCCATTACATCTAAGGACGGCACCACCATCTCCACTTCTAACCACACCAAACTTCTTGGCATTGGAATTGACAATAATCTTCACGTCGATATCCACATCTCCCATACCATAAAACTAGTCCACAAAACATGGGCTCACTATACAGGCACATAAACTTTCTCTCACATCAAGCTAGAGTCACCCTAGCCCAAAGTCACCTCCTCACTACTCTATTGTATGCAGTGCCAATTTTCACCCAAATTAGAAAGTCTGACCTAGATAAACTAGAATCTTGTTACAATAAAATAGCCAAGTTTGCTACAAACTCCACATATAGAACCCATCACTGTACTGTACTAAAAGAACTAAAACGGCTTGAGTTACCACAACTTCTTAACTACCATCAGCTGGTTACTGCCTACAACATTCCCAAATACCCTGAAACTCCCCCCCCAATATCCAATCTCCTTACTCACTACACTGCAAACTTGCAACTTTGATCTAGTGAAAAATCTCTCCTCTGCATCTCCAGGGATAACAATAAGGCAGGGAAAGCACTCTACTCCCACACCGTTGCTAGAAACTGGAACTCTCTTCCCCATTCTCTGTCCACTGCCCCTACCACCTCACAATTCAAAACTCCCTCAATTCACATCTCCTTAGTACCTGGTTGTGCCCTTGTATCACATAAACATACCCTCAATGCTTATATCCCCCCCTCACTTTCTTTTCACCTGCATACCATATGAATTGTGAATGTTCAAACTATTAGCTGTTGAAATGCTTGACACATTTCTTCTTGTGATAACTGTCCAACAATGTAACTGTTATTGCTATTCTTTTTATAGTCCCCCAGATTTATGAAGCTTTTTATAGCGTGCAGGATAAGTTTAAGAGCTATTTTCGGCAATATGGCCGACGTGCGATCCAGGAACGAGCACCCGGGAAGTGCACATGAGCTCTTAGGCTAATCTTGCATGGACTGAGCTCCTGTATGCAAATTACCCTCATTTGCAGGTGAAAACCATGCAAATGAGGGTAATATGTGATCCAGAAAACCAGCAGCTGTCAGTGCAGGACGAGTTTAGTCTGCAGAAATGTACTCGGTTAGTAACCAAGTACATTTCTGCAAACCACAAAACGAAGCTATGACAGCTCCAAATAAAGGCTGCATATTACTGAGGAAGCATGCCAATGGCCAAGTAGAAGGCCATTGGCATTACAAAATGTTTAATAAATAAAAAAAAAACAACTTTTAATTTTTTTACACCAATCACACCTGGTTAAGTATAGGGCAGCGAAGTGCAAACGGGATCGGGGAGGAATCAATAAAATAAACCAAAAATAAGTATTCTAACTAAAATCAGTATTCTGCCATGCAAGTCAATGGCAGGCAAAAGACAACCTGGCTAGTGAGTAGTGGTTGCTAAGGGGGGAGAATCAGTGTGGGACATGTAACTATGCATTAGTAGGCAATCCTATGCAAATGAGGGAAAGGTTAGTGAATCCTAGATTTTCCCAGGGTGTCAGGCAGGTCCCAAGAGTGTAAGAGTATAAATAGCTGGGTGCAAGACTAGGATATAGGTGATATAATGGGAGGGTGTGTCAGGCATACTGCAAGGGGATTGGAGACCTGTGACTCGAGATTGCTCCTAGGTTACCATAGCTAAGCCAGGGGTGTGTCTAATCCTGCCTAGCACACTTTACAAAGTGTAAGCGGGTGTGTGGGCCGTTGAGCACTCTGTTTGCACAGCGTGCACATGGGCTTAAACAGGGAGTCAATGGGAAGGGAAAACAGCACTAGGAAGGTAATCAAGGAGAACTAGCTTAGCTGACAGGTGAAATGTATCAGAATCAGCCAATTACACAGGAAGCAGACTGGCCCAGCGCACAACACCTTTCCCCCCTTGTTTTTCCCAAAAACTCTGTGCCACCGGTGTATACAGATGGGGAAATTTTACAAAACAAAAGCAAGAGAAAAAATGTTAGGGGCTGCATTTGCTATCATAAACCAGCATGTGCAAGAGGCTGAGGGTGGTGAGGATGTGAATGCTGCTAAGCAACCCACAGTGAGGAGACGGAGCAGAGTGTACAGACCCAGGGTAACCTACCAAGGGCTACATGAGCTAGAGATAGTGGAGCGCTATACGGTGGACAGGGACCTCCTACAGCAAATTTTTGAGCTGTGCCGGCCACGCCTCACACACAGAACTAACAGTGGGGAACTCATCCCAGTGGATACCAAGGTATGTGTAGGTCTAAGAATACTAGCTACAGGTACCTTCCAAAGGCCAACTGGGGATATGATGGGGATTTCACAGGCATCAGCATCCAGGGTACTCCATCAGTTCCTGGATGCCATGTCAGCACATGTCGGTGAGCATGCATATTTCCCCATCACCCATGAGGTGTTGGCCAGCAATATGCATCTCTTCCACCAGATAACAAAATACCCTGAGGTAGTGGGTGCAATAGACTGCATGCACATACACATTAAAGCACCACCAGGTGAGCGGGGTAGGGTCTACATCAACCGCAAGGGCTTCCCCTCCATCAACTGCTAGGTCATGTGCGATGCCCAGGGCATAATAATGAATGTGTGTGCTGGCTGCCATGGAAGCTACCACGATTCCCACATCTGGCATCTGACACAGCTGTACCAGACATTTGCCAATGGGGACATCCCACACAGTCACCTAGTGGGGGATGCTGGATATGCACTGGAGCCATGGCTGATGACACCCATCAGAAATGCACACACACCCAAACAAGAACTCCATAATGATGCACATGCACAAACATGAATCATAAAAGAGCGTGTGTCTGGGATGCTCAAGTCATGGTTCTGGTGCCTGGAAACATCCGGTGGAGCCTTGCAGTACTCACCAACTACATGTACCCAAATTGTCCTTGTATGTGCCATGCTACACAATATGATCCTGTGGAAACAGCTGCAGCAGGAACAGCACAGGGCAGGGCCACACAGCCCCCCACCAGTGCTAAGGCCTGCACAGGCGTAGAGTGACTCAGAGGAGGATCAACCTGAGCCTACTCCAGTAGGCAGAAGTAGGCGTGCCCAGTATGCCCTGGCCTTGGCCAAAAGGCAATGCATAGCACATGCACTGACACAGTAGGGACCCAGGGAATGACACCTCTCTCCAACTCACACATACAGTAAAAGGGATGCCAAACATGACACTACCTGTGCACAACCATGTATAGGGAGTGTACTATGTGCATCCGACATAGGCAGCCCTGCATCACCATCCTCAATACTGGGACACCCACATGGTAAGTGACTCACACATGCCAGTCGGGGGGGCACATACCCAACAACAGTCACAGCCAGCAGGATAGGTGTAGACAAACACAAACAAATGCTGTACAATGGCCTTTGAATGAGCCCCGTGGGTAATGCCTACCACAGCCCTACACAGACAGACTACAGCAGGCCAGCCAGTTGGATGTCAGTTGTGAAGGCTAGGAAGTCAGAAACTAATATGTAGGGAGTGAAAGCTATGATCTGTAGTACACTAGTATGCCTCTAGCCAGTGCGATAGGTAAGACTACAGACTGAAATGGTGTATCCGACATACCAGTACAGTCCTTGCAACTGTGTAAAAGTGTAAGGTGTGCCCCACCATCCCATGTAGACTTATGGTAACAGTCAGGTGTGCCTCTCCACCCCTGTGTAGAAATGTAGAAACGGTTTGGTGCCCCCCCCCCCCCCACTAAGCAGAAATGTAGCAGCAGTCATTGCCAAATGACTGATGTATACCCTGCAGACACAGCATTGTACCTGATGGTGTACTGCACAAAGGTCAGCACCGTAGTACAAACCACCTGGACTTGATCCACACATGCAATATAGATGGCCATAATGGGCATGCTCACACACTTAGAGAAATGAAGACAATGTCAGTCAACAACATACTGAAAGCCCATACTGAGCATGTTCACACACTTAAATACAAGAAGGCCATGTCAGCAAACAGTGGACCAGACATATCTGGCAGTTCCAGTTCTCAGTGCAGACACATGTCAGTATGCACCACTCCTGCCTTGCATACACAGTGGATAGGTATACAGACATATATGTAAGGACAACACACTATAATAAGTTAAAGGTAGGTGGACATAGATGTGTTGAAGAGGGTGACCATGACAAGGAGACATCTGGGCCTGTCCCACCCAGCACCCAGCCAAAGGGTACAAACACATGAGGTGCAGGTGTCATTCACTGCAGATACTAGAAACCAGTACCTGTCTGCATGATGGCATGTTGCACGTGCCAGCTGTGCAACATGATTGTACAAGGAAGATGTCACCTAGTAGCTGTATACACGTACCTGTGGCATATGACCCTGTGTTTGCCTGCATGTGGCATGTCAACCACAACATGAATGTGTTACGGCCCATGCACACACTGCCCTCCCCATAGCAGTATCATGACAAGCCTGCTGATGTCATCCAATGTAAAATACACCTTTGGTGGAGCTTTATCTCAGTAACCCCCATGGTGCATCGCATAACTGTGTACTGCTGTACTGATAAACTAGTTAGGTAGTAGTCCTAACCCCAGACTTGGCAACTGTGTGAGTGTGTGTATGTGTGTGTGTCTCTGGCTGTGTAGAGAGAAATGCGTTCTAGGCTACTCACTCTCAGTACAGCTCATATACACAACATTGGCAAGGCTGCAGATGTCACACACCTAAAAATACACCTCTGGGGAAATCATAGCCCAGTAATTTCCATAGCGTGTCTTGTAACTGCATACTGCCGTAGTGTGATAAAATAGTTAGTTAGGTATTCTAACCCCAGACTTGGCAACTGTGTGAATGTATGTGTGTGTCTGACTGCATAGAGAGCAATGTTTTTCAGGCAGCTCACAACCCGTACAATACACATACTTGACTTGGTCAGGGCTGCTGATGTCACTCACCTAGAAAAACACCTCTGGGGAAATCATAGCCCAAAGATCTCAATAGCATGCCTTGTAACTGCGTGCTGCTGTAGTGTGATAAAGTAGTGAGTTCATAGGTTCATAGGTTCATACTAGGCTATCTGCCCTAGGGCATTTATAAGCCTAGCCAGAGTGTGTTTGGCTTTCGCCACCCATTTTAAATTAATTTTGCTATGCCCTTTTTCAAGGTTAGTATACTGTGCCTCTGTCTAACAGTGACACAGAAGTGATACCCGGGGTAAACCTACGATCTCCCATCCACTCATCAAGATTCCTCTTGAAGAAAGTCAGTGAGGGACTCTGCCTGACCTGGACTGGGATTTTATTCCAGAGTGAAGGGAGCCTCTGGGTTATGAATCTGTCCCTCCAGCATGTCCTATTTATTTCAGTGCTGAGGTTCAAGTCTCTCA
Organism: Protopterus annectens; assembly: GCF_019279795.1. NCBI lineage: Eukaryota > Metazoa > Chordata > Ceratodontiformes > Protopteridae > Protopterus > Protopterus annectens. Next base: position 748,351,738 of record NC_056734.1, on the reverse strand, counting down.
AGCGCGTAGCTCGATGGGATTTGGATTTTCTGAGGTGCAGCATGTCCCTTAATTCTGGGTTGGACATGGCCTTATACGTCAGGCACAGGTCACCTCTGAGCAGGCGGTATGCCACTGAGTAGAGCTGGAGTTTCTTTAACTGGGCAGCATATGGCATCTGTTTGAGCCCTTTGATCCTCTTGGTGAGGTACTTTTGGGGTCTTTCCAGTTGCTGCAGGTGTTTGGTAAGGTACATCCCAAAAATTGTACTCGATTATGGGCCTGATGAGGGATGAGTAAAGAGGCACGATGTCCTCCCCTAATCTAGATGTGAATCCCTTCATGATTAGGTGGGCTATATAAAATGTTTTCCTAACCACTTTGGCCACGTGGTTGTCAAATGAGAGATTGCTATCAACTTGGGTCCCCAGGTCCCTAATTACTTCTTCTGTACTTAATGGATTACCACCTATGTGGTAATTTGTGGCACTTTGTTTTTGCCAAAGGGATGACTATACACTTTTTGGCGTTTAGCTTGAGGCCATGGCTCTGGCACCAGTTGTCTGTTTCTGTGAGGCCCTTTTGGAGGATGCTTGTGTCGGCTGGAGAGTCGATTATGGCACCCAGTTTGCAGTCATCTGCGAACTTGGTCAGCCACAGTCCTTCCGTGTTGGCCTGTACCTCTGAGAAATATATACCAAACAAGAGAGGTCCCAGGACTGAGCCTTGTGGGACGCCACTTGTAACTGGTTTGGAGTCTGACATGGCTCCAGCAATTCTAACCATGTGGGTTCTGTCCTTGAGCCAGTTTGCAACACATCTAGTGACATAGGAGTTTATATTTAAGCTGGTGAGCTTATCTATAATGCCCGAGTGGGGTATTGTATCGAAGGCTTTTGCGAGGTCCAGATAGGCTGTGTGGACCACCTTCCCTTCGTCAATGGCCTTGGTGACTGTTTCAAAGAAGTCAACCAGGTTTAAGAGGCAGGATCTGCCCTTAACAAAGCCAAACTGGGTAGGATCCAGTGTCTGTAGGTCCCCAATATCTTTATTTATGAGGTCCATGATGATCTTTTCCATAGCTTTGCAGACCAAGCTAGTCAGGCTTATGGGGCGATAGTTTCCAGGGTCCATTGAGGCACCACCTTTGTGGAGAGGGACCACTGTTGCTGTACGCCACTCTTTGGGTACATATCCTGTAGTAAGGCTGAGATTGAACAGTAGTTTTATGTTTGGGTTTAGCTCTTCTTGGAGTTCATGTAGGACGCAGCCTGGGACACCGTCTGGTCCCATTGATGCTGTGTTTTTGCTTTGGAGGCGGCTCCCACCTGAGCATCTGAGATGTCAGGGGCAGCACTCTGCTGGGATAGATATTTGCCCTTTGGTGGGAGGGGGAGGTGAAGTTTGCACTGAACCTGTCAGCTAGGATGTTGGCAATGTCTGTGGGATCAGTGTATTTTGTCATTTTGGACTAATTCTGAGCATATCTGGGAATTCACCCAGGTTCCTAACATAACTAAAGAAAGCCTTGTGATTATCCTTAGTGTCCTGTGCAATTTTTCTCTCGAAGCTGGCCTTTGACGATTTTATGAGTGCCCTTAGTTTTTTGCTAATACTGATCAGAGATGCCTTCCCTTTTAGGGTTTTTGCTCTATCATGTAGTAGCTTCCTCCTTCTATTGTATAGTTTGTTTATGGCTGGGGTCCACCAGACAGGTCGTCTGCCTTTGGAAGTTGGTGTTCTAAACCCAGACCTGGCAATTGTGTGTGTGTGTGATGGTGTGTGAATCTCTGTGTGCCTGATTAAGCAGGGAGCAATGTGTTTAGGCCACTCACACCCCGTACAATACACATACTTGACTTTGTCAAGGCTGCTGATGTCACTCACTTAGAAATACACCTCTTGGGAAATTATAGCCTAGTAATCTCCATAGCGCACCTTGTGCTGCGTACTGCTGTAGTGTGATAAAATAATGAGGTATGTGTTCTAACCCCAGACCTGACAACTGTGTGCATGTAATGGTGTGTGAATCTGTGTGTGTGTCTGACTGAGGAGAAAGCGATGTTTTTAGGCCACTCACACCCAGTACAATACACACACTTGACTCTGGCAATGCTGCTGATGTCACACACCTAGAAATACACCCATGGGAAAGTCATAGCCCAGTAATCTCTGTAGGGTATCCTGCAACTGCATACTGCTGTAGTGTGGTGTAGGACTGTGGTAGGGTTCTATCTCCACCCATGGCAGTTCTGGATGTTTTGTGTGTGTTGCAATTTCTGTCTATGGAGCAATGCATTATAGGCTACTCACTCGCAGTACTTTTCAAATGCCCAACATTGCCAATCCTGCTGATGTCATTCATTGTGAAGTAACACTTTGGGGAGAAAGTTCGTTAGTAATGCCTGTGGTGCGGCCTATAACAGCTCTTTGCTGTGGTGTGATATAGACCTCAATCTAGGGGTTCTATACCCACACATGTCAGTTGTGGATGTTATGTGTGTGTCTCACTGTAGGGGGCGATGCATTTTAGGCTACTCATTTGCAGTACAGTTAAAATGCCCTACTTTGGTAAACCTGCTTATGTCATTCAATGTGAATTACACCTTTGGGGAAGGCCATCTCTAGCAATCTCTATGGTGCATCCCATAACAGCTCTATGCTGTAGTGTGAGATAGACCTCGATCAGGGCTTCTATACCCATTTATGTCAGTTGTGGATGTTTTGTGGGTGTCTCACTGGCTGTGTAGGGAACAATGCATTTTAGGCTAGTCATTTGCAGTACAGTTGAAATGCCCTACTTTGGTAATCCTGCTGATGTCATTCACTGTGAAATGCACCTGTAGGGAAGTAGAACTCCAGTAATGTCTGTGGCACATACTATAACTGTGTAGTAATGTAGTGTAATAAAATAGGTAGGTAGGAGTTCAACTCCCAGACATGACAGGTGTGTGTGTGTGTGTGTGTGTGTGTGTGTGTGTGTGTGTGTGTGTGTGTGTGTGTGTTTGTGTGTGTGTAACCCGTATTCTGTGTAGAGGTGAGTGTGTGTCAACTGTGGGCATTGTGAAGGGGGTTTTGCTAATTTATTTTATGGTGGCCCTACTATATATCACAATGTCAACCATACAGAAATAACAGATGTAAATTAGCTTGGAGGCTGGGGTGCAAAGCCATACCCATACATGTGACATCAAGGCCAGACAATCCAAGTTAGCAACCCCACTATTACACAGAGCACACACTCAACCCATGTGTCATATGAACACACATGCCTAGGCAGCATGCAATACATGGGTAGTACACTGCATATTGGCCACTGATAGAAGCTATGCAGTGATAGCAGTAGGCTACAGAGGGCATGTCACCCTGCCCATCTGTCCAATATGCATGTACATGCAGACAGTGCACCTCTACCATGTTCCCCAATGGACACCTGTGGTGCCTTCACATGTGACTCATAATGGACATACCATGCCTGAATACATGTCCCGTATGGCCAGATGACACTGACATTAGGGAACACTGTTGACATGCCATCAATGTAGGTGAAGGGTAAACCTGCTGCTCAGTACCAGTTCCTGCCACAGGTGGGCAAGACTGGCACATCTAATGATAATCTGTGTTCAAAACATGTACCAGATGCCCCAGGTACAGTTCCACATGTCACTGTACATGCAAGTGGGAGGTGTGCACATCCCAGACACCATCCATGTCATGGACTAAGGAACACATACATGGCATGTGGTGTACAGCATTGGCCACACACAATAGTCATCCAGGTGACTGGATGGGGGATGCAATACCCACCTGTGTGGGAAAATGCAGTAACTACATGCCTGAGTCACAATGCAGACCATTATCATGCGGCCTGATGCCAAGGTATACCCATCATCTACCCTTGTACAGCCTGCTGGCACAGTTGACCACCACACACCTGTGTAGACATGCACCCATGCATCTCAGAACTGGCACCCTGTGTGTTCGTGTGTGTGTGTTGTATGGTGCATATGTCCACATACACATTCACATCCACACTCACTACAACTCCCCAGGTATATTGAAGCATGCTGTCTGATGTGTGGCATCTCCTCGTTCTCTTTGCCCATACGGCGTCCATATGACCCATGTGGTGCATGTGATACCTGCACATTGATGTGTTGTGGCAATCCCACTAGTGACGAGTTGTACTCCTGGCCCTACCAAATGTGTCAATGTATGTGTGTCCCTGTGTGAGTGTGCCTGTGTTGACGCTGGCACCTGTACATGCAGACAGGCACATGTACAACACCTACTGTATATCTACTGTATCCCTGTTGCAGATATCACTCACCCTCACATATATGTTCAGAGTGCTCCACATCAGGTAACCCATGTGGTGCGTCCAATAACTGCATCGAACTGTGATAGCACTACATTGTTGTCGGGTAACCCATGTTACATCAGGTAACCCATGTGGTGCATCCAATAACTGCATTGAACTGTGATAGCACTACATAGTAGTTAGGGGTTTGATACCCTGTGCTGGTAGGAGTGTGTCACGAACATGCTTCAGTTTTAAACTCCCTCCCCTCCCTGACATGTATTTGCCTCTGTCTGCCTCCCCCACTCCTTCTCTGGTGGATGTGGGGACCCACACCTGCCTTGCTTAAGCAGTAGCATGTGTATTTTATTTGATGCGTATGATCAGCTGATGGTCTCTGGACGAATTGCAGCCCTCCCCTAGCTGATTGCATGTGGAAAAGCTGTGGTAACAATCCCATAGCCAGTTGCATGGAAACACATTCCAATACCTAAGAACCTCATGGTGGTGTTGGGCCTTTTCAGTCACTGTGAGCAGGAACTAGATCTGCTGTTTGGCAAACTGCATCCCAGATTGAGTGTGGATTCACCTCCAACAACATACACTGTGGAAACAGGCCAACAAACTGGAGGGGGATGTGCCTGACCTGACTACAGACTGTAAGTGCTGCTATACTACATTTGGAGTAATGTTGGTTTAATAGTGTTTGTCTGGATATTCCTGTCGAACATGTAGTAATACCTGTCATGACAGTTCCATGTATATGAGGAATCCCCATCTGCAGGGACATCTGCAAACTGGACAGTGTTGTGCCCATGGTTTCATGTGTTATCCACAGTGCATCCCTCTGTGGAATGCAGATGGTAGTGTCAGGATTGCAGTCTGTACATGGTGAAGACCGTGACAGTTTCTGACTTCATATCCCTCATAGGACATATGTTGCAACAAACACCATTACAATGGAAAATATACAAGGTTATCACAGCAACATGCCTATACTGGCCCTGTGTATGTGCTGTCAGCCACATCACTGTCAACATTTGTACATATGGCATGCATGAAGTGGTGCATATGTGCTGTACACCATAAATAATGTCATCATATCTGATAACAAGCCAGTGATATAACAGAGTGCTCCACATGTCATGTACAGTAGGGGTTATATTTCATGACATAAGCTGGACATTCTGTGGATGTTTGTACAGTACTGAGGTCTGTGATGGTGTGTGTATTGTTAATAGGTACTTTAGCCTGTGTACAGACTGTGGTAGATGTCATTGTCCTACCTCCCTGTCTATCAGATATTACATGCTGCCCCACTGTATGGTACTGTTTTGCCGTACACATTTGTAGGGCCATACACACACATGTCCCAAACCACAGACAGCCATCAGACAAAACTGTGTAGCAGCCCAGTATATGTAGGGACATTCAGTGACTGGCACATATGAGGATGGTGTAGAACAGATAGTCCATATACTGTAATATTATGCTAGCCTACAATATGTGTCTGTGTTTACATTGGTTGTGGTAATGCACTGTCACAAAGGTGTATCTTACCATGTGCTGTGACATGGTCGTTGAGCCTGCAATATATGCAAATACATGTGCATTCCCCCATACAAGATATAGGCCAGTGTTGAGCCAGTCTGCCTGTAGCCTGCACAGTGCATTGTTACATGCCTAGCAGCATAGTGTACTTAACCAGTGGGATGTCATGTGCAGATACTTGCCGGATGTATTGCTACTGGGCCTCCCTTAAATGTCAGGTATGTCAGACAGACCAGTGGGATGCTGTATAGATGTATGCCAATATCTAGTGGATAGTATGTGGCCATGGCACCCCTGTACCAGCAGTCATTATGTGTCAGGCCAGACAGGAGTGTGTGACTCCAACACTTATGGTGCCAAATGTATACCAGTCGTTATGTGTTATACCCATCTACATGGCTGTCTACATCCATATTGTCAGGCCTTGTACACATGTGGTGCACTAAGGGAATATGTGCATACCTCTGGACTGTACAGGGTGTGTCCAAAGTTCCATATAAAGTAGCCAGTATCTCTGCTGCACTCCACAGGGGCATTACATGCTAGCAGCGGTACTTTACAATGATGTCCGTAGGATGTCTGTCAGTAGCCAATGGCACACATGTTATAAGCAGATGTCAACATCCATGCACACCATGTCTGTGAAAACAATCCCAATGACAGTAGCAACAAGCTAGTAATATACCTGCAATACATACCTGACATCTCCTTGCACTACGACATTGTGCCTGTAGGGGCTGGGGTACGGCTATACTCCATGTCCAGGACATATGGTGGAAATATATGTACACATACCAATCCATATATATATATATATATATATATATATATATATATATATATATATATATATATATATATATATAATGACACATATGTACTACATTGAATTACCACTGTCATGGCAAGCACCCACTATAAATCCCTACAGCATGTGGCCATGGTCCCTTCACATTTCCTGTGTGACAGACATCTGTCCTGTGTGTGGGCATCAGTGATACAGGCAGCAGGTAACAATACCTCTCACAGGAGAACATACACTCTCAGAGCGGACACATTTGTAGGAGGTTCAGGAACTATAGACAGACTGTAAGTAGAGTTGTGTAATGCTTTGCATAGTACTGGTGTTACAGGGTGTGTGTGTGTGTACATACTAGTGTACCTTGGAATGCATTCTGTCTGGATAGGTCACTACTATGGGCCTACCTCTTGCTGGGCAAAGGTATACATATCATGTGTTGTCCGTCCACCACACAAGCCCTGTGTCAGATATGACACTGGCAGTGTGTGTGTTGCATGCTACTGGTACATGGCTACATCCATGTCTATATCTAACTGCAATTCCCTGACTAAGGGTATGTTGCAGACTATCCTGTAACACCAGTACCTTGCTTAGTGTGTGGCAACAGTGTTCTGCATATATGCCTGTGTTCCAGCCTTTGTCCCCCATCTACATACCAAGCCCTGCACATTTGTCATGCTGTTGGGGGTTGTGCTGTAGTGGGCTGTGAGTATATCACACTACCATTGCAGCCATTAGTACACTGCAGTTGTATCCCCCGCATATACACTGGGGCTGGGGCCATATGTGTGTGGGTGTCACCTACACAACACATGTGCGCCCTTATGCACTGCAGAGGCCAGTGTATGTAACAGTGGTTTATGGTCTTGTATTATTGAGTCCAGGTGGGGAGCACCATAAAAGACCTAGGCTGTTACAAATTTGGGGGCATCAGGGGTGAGCTGCCACAAGGTATGTGGATGTACAGTACCGTACACTCCACCTATATTGCAACTACTAACATGACTTGGGGTACTGCAAGCCTACTGCCCCCTGAAATACAGACTGTTCTGTGCGTTATGCCTTGATATGTTCCGGGTACAACCCATTGGATCACACAACATCTTTACCTCCTACAGAGATTGTACAGAGTGTAGTTAGAGGCTGCTGAACTACAAACCTGCGGTACATACTGTTGATTGTGTGGCACACTGTGGCCCAGTCTGTTGGCACTATTGTACATTCTGAAGAGCTTGGCCTGGACTGCAACAGTTGTGAATCTTTCAAAACTACTGTATAAGTGTAACTGCTTCACAGTTGCAGTACTCTGTTCATATGGTTGTCAGTATTGGAACAGCTATATGATATGGCATATAGGACCATTATGATACACAATTAAAGGAGTCCCATGTCTGCAAACCTGTGTGTGGTGTCTGTACTATGACCTTTCTATGGGTATATGTTGCAGGCAATGATTGACATTTGTATGTTTAGCCCATACAGTGTCCATTTGTTCAGGTGTTAACTGCAGGCATACTGGCTGTTCCATATTGTGTGCACCTCCGACATACGTATCTGCCTGTACATATATCTGCATGTGTATGTGTAGTCACACATGTATGTGTATATATATATATATATATATATATATATATATATATATATATATATATATATATATATATATATATATATATATATATATATATATATATATATATATATATATATATATATATATATATATATATATATATATATATATATATATATATATATATATATATATATATATATATATTTATATATATATATATATATATATATATATATATATATATATATATATATATATATTTATATGGGTCTCTATCAAATGATAGAAAACTCATTTGATGGAAAATCATTTGGCTGAAATCAAAACATAGAAAGCTCAAAACACTGAAAACTCATTTGATTGAAACTCAAAACACTGAAAATGCTATATGCCCTTTTCCCCACGATAGTGCAATCCTGGAGTTAGTATATATAGTTGGGGGGGTTGTGTGGGGGGCATAGCCCCACATGCTTCATACATTTTAAACCCTACACATGGATACTTATAACTGCAATGAATAACTGTTTGGAGAAAACAATATTTACATAAACTATGTGGTGGCCTACGCCCCTCACACCCCCCATTGTGGGGGGGCTCTGGTTATGATTAGGCAATTTGGTTGCAGATGCCACTTTAGTGGGGATGGGGAATAATTGCCTATCCCTACTGTAGTGCACACTAGGGGTTCGTACATCACAGTAGAGTGGTTGTGGGGGGCTCGACCCCCCCAGAGGGGGGGTGCAGGGAGTCATGCACCCCGCCAGTACAATATGTATTCCAACTTGCAGTTTGAGTGTCAGCGAAGGTGCCTGTAGAACTGCAGTTCTCTTCACTGTGGTGTCATAAGAAATGATGGGTTAGTTCTTTCAGTTTACAGAAAGGGCCATTCAAAGGAATGATTGTCCCCCTGTCAAAGGTGAACACATATATATCAATATAGACATATATGGACATACATCTGTAGATGGAACTGGGAATGTAACCACAACATATATGTCCATATGCACCATTGATGGGTTTGAGAGACCCAAACAACATACATCTGGCATGGATAGGTACCCCCCCAGCCAAATATGTCTGGCCTGCAATACAATACCAACCTCAGCAGATCCCATAAGCAGGACCCTACATGACAAAGGCAGTACACATTAACAGTACTCCATCCCACCTGTAGGATGTAAGGCTGGCATTACTAACATATTATGCAGTACAGTCAAGTGACATGTCATGGTTGGGGGAACCCCTGGACAGGTGCAGTAAGTAGCTGGGATCCCTCATACAATCCAATAGCCCTGCACCTGACAATGGTTTCACCAATGTTGGCAAGGACATCCACAAACCCACCATGTCAGCTGGGAACTACCACCCGGTAGCCGGATGACCGTGGTCTGCAGGGACATGGAACATACCATCAATTAACCCATGGCCAATGTCACTGGTTATCTCAACACATGGGACCCTGCCAATGTTGGACTTGTCAAAGGCAGAGAATACAACATGAACCCCGTACACCTCCTCAACCCAATCATGACAGGTGTAGATGAGGGTTAGGAAGTGCACAATGCCTGTGTACATCATAGCAGGCTTTTATACACGATCCCACTTGTACAAATATGTATAGTTGTTATGGGATCTACCTCCGTTCACAGGATATGTTTCCACCAGGACAGCTTGGCATATGCCATCATACCACAGGCAACATCCCATGTGCATAAAGTCCTTCACAGGTCATAGATTTGTCAATGCCCTCTTCCACACTGTTGAGGTATGCAGCACTACTGGGTTTGCTATAACTCACTGGGTGTAGCTGTTGTGGACATGACTGCCATAATTGCAGTTACTGTTGCATCTATCCCCCCACATATCTGTCTGTAATACTGTACAGTGTATGTAATCAGGTTGTTAGTTGTTGTCTACACAATTCACAGTAGTTGAGCACCTCACACCCTTTAAAGGGTAGGGCTATGCCACTGGCATTGGCACACACATGTTACTTAGGTGAGGATCGCAGTGGAGTGGGGAGAGGGACATACACCCTGCTGTTAGCATGTTCAATGCCATCCACATTGCAGACCACATATATACCACTGTGTGGTTGTGCCTATGCTGTCTTGGTGGGATTACATGTGCAACATATGTGTTACCTGCAAGGGGACTAACCTCCATGTGTACAATCCTGTACCTGTACTACATCCTAACCAAAGGGACTGTGTGTTGTACTCAGCCATGGCATGTGTACCACCCACTACACTCACTGGTGTCCACTGTAGAAGGCCTGCTGACACCACTACACCCATCAGCCATGTGGCACATGGACAAACACAACACAATCTGAACAGATACTGGTGACAACAATACAACATTGTTAATTAAAACTAGTATGCATCATGGCTGCACAGCTACACCTTCCAAGATATTAGCATTTCACTTTACTGCTGACAACATGCTACACATCATTCCATTGCTACACTGTTGTACAGTCACCCTGTGCCTCAGAACCATGTTAGCCTGTCCCTGCATCGATGTTACGGATATCAGGCAGTGGCACAGGTATCATCATATGCACAGGGTGCGTTGTTTTAGCTAGAGGCCTAGTCTGAGCCATACAATTGACAACATGTGTGTGTTAGGGGGCTGAGTATTGTTATGGGCCACTGGTGATGTTGTGTGTACAGGTATGTGATTGCCCTGGGTCTGTTGTTTATGTGTGTGAGTCTGCATGCACACAGTTCCTCCATGTGGCTGCCCTATACAGGGAATTGTGGGACAGCTGCAACCAGTACTTGGCAGGGTTTGCAGTTCACCATCTCCGGCCATGGACATGGGACCTGTGCCTGCCAGGGGTGCTGCAGGCAGTATGAGGTACAGAGCCAGACCGAGTACTGACCCCTGAGTTTGACAGACATCCACTGTATCCAGGTCCCTCCTGGGACTGGACAGAGCCACGTGCACATGATCTGCTCTGACAGGTTGTGGACAGCCCCCCCCACAGTGCTGGGGCTGGTACTGCCACTTCGGGAGCAGCTGTGACTTTCTGGATATCCATGGCGATCTCCAGCTGCTGGTGTTGCTGGCATACGTCCATTTGGACATCGCAACCATCCCGCCCTGTCCTGATGCATGGACATGACATATTGGATGAGTTCCAATGTCTCACCCCACCATCTATCCATGACCTCAGTGCAATTACGGATTGCACCTGCTAGGTCATGGATGCTGTCAGGTACAGAGATGTGATGAGCCCACTGCGTCCTTAGACCCTGCTGGTGTACCATTCCATTTGTGCCTGTGCCTCCATGACAGTCTGGAACATGCGTGTGGTTGAAATAGGGGTTGCACGTCTGCCAGGTGCATGATGTCCAGCAGTGCCCCTACGAGCACCCCTGCACATCTACCTACGTGATACCCTGCCAGACATTTGGCTATGGCTGCGGTGTCCTGACACACATCCATAGATACCACACTGTCCTGGCCCATGCCAAACGTAGGCTGTCCCTCAGCTAGGGCCAATGGTGATGAGGTGTGTAGAGGCAGTGTGGCTGTGTGCATGGATAGTGTGGATATGTGTGAGTTGTCAGTTAGTGGCCCAGCTGCAGCCCCTGATGACCCTTCCTGTACCTCAACACACCTATCTTCATGGTCACTGTCTGTGTCAGTGACATCAGATTCCCTGTGGGGGGGGCCCAGCCCAACCTTGTGAGGGGAAAACAGGGAACAGACTGTAAGACCTGTACAACACTGCTAAACAGTAAATACACACACACACACACACACACACACACACACACACACACACACACACACACACACACACACACACACACACGTGCTTGTGTGTGTGTGTGCAGACATGACCACACACAAAGACATACACACATGCAGTCGACATACATGGCAACCCATACACTACACCAGACAGCACCTACAGACAGCTCCTGCAACCCCATTACACACACAATAGCAGGCGATGGTGCAGTACAGTACCTGTGAATACACACATGTCAGCATGCAGGACATGTGGGGCTGAACAGCATGCAGTGCAACTGTAGTAAATCCCAATTGCCAACATTATACATGGCTGTGATGCATGGCTTTTGTCTGTAGGTGATGGCCCTCCCCCGGAACCCACTGCACCCATGTCCACAGCATTGTTGAGCATCCGTTCAGCATCCTGGCATGTACTGTGCACCATACCTCACGGTTGTGCACACCATTGCAGGATGTGTCTCTGTGTGTCAAGTGTGTTTCCATTGTTGCTCACAGCCTCTGTGTGTTCCTGGATCACATGTGGACACGTGTTTAGTGATTGCTTGATGTGTATTCACATAAGTCATCATCAGTGGTGCATGTATGAGTGGTAGATTACCATTAGACCAACCACACAGACATTGTACTGTACCTATGGTGAGTGTTGAGACCATTATTGGCCATGATTGGGCCCTGGCTGATGTTGCCTGTGGTACACAGAGGTTCATAGGTGAGTACTGTTCTATTGGTCCTGGGGCCTACATATGCCTAGTCACAGGGGTTCCCTGCCATGCACCAACCACTAATGTTATTCCCCTGTGCCCCTGTCAGGCTGTAGCACACACATGCTACCCATTCCCCATCCAACTGGCAAGTGTTCCTGTCAAGAGGGCCAATGAGTAGCATTGACTGACAGGTATAGGTAGTCAGTTCCAGAGTATGGTGATTCCCCAGGAGAGGGCCCTATCCCTCCAGTATGTTCTGTGTAATGTGTTGATTAGGTTTAGGACCCTGGAGCATGTGTTAACAGAGGGAGTGGGATGCCATTATATGTAGCATGTTCAACTGCTCTGAGTATGACATAGCTGTATATGTTGGGCAGACGTCAGCTGTGCCTGGGCAATGCGCACTGGAGTGTAGCCACAACTGTCTGAAAAGGACTGTGTATTGCATGTGTTTGAGGCTGGTAATACCATTAGTGAGGTGTGTGCTGTGTCAATGCACATGTACAGCATGCATTACGGGTAGGTGTGTTAGATATGCATATGGCCTACACCTTAGCTATGACATGCATAGTGAATTGCGAAGCATAACCTTAAACCATACTCACCGACATCTGAACACTGCCTTGATGATATCCCAGAGGTACCTACAATGACATGGGATAGAGCTGATGTCAGTGGCCACAGATGTGCTATTGCTACAGGGTGGCTGCAATATTACAGTACAACAACAGCTGAAGGCCACAGTACTACAGTTTATGCATTACTGCTTATTGGTACTACACAGCAACATACCTCACATCTCACACATGCATAGTCTACCTGTACAGATGCATACAATACAGTAGTCTACTGATATGGTCTGGAACCTTACCTGCAAGCTCAATGTGTGGTACGTGAGTAGCACTCACATCCATGACCATATAGGTCTAGAGCTGTTGCAGACTGGCAGGTGCTAACAGGCTGATGAGCAGCTCCTCCACTCTGGTGAGGGGGGGTGGATGTTATACCCCCCTGTTGTGAGGTGGTCACCCCGCACAGCAGCGGCACAACATCGTACTTGGCGGAGCAGGTCACTACAATGGTGGCGGACCTGCTCATATGTTCGGCTGTGAAACCCCACCTTATTCATCCTGTGGACCACATCAGTCCACATGGTTGTTCTCTCCTGCTGGTCCATGCTTGTCCGTGAGAAGAGCAGATTATAGTTGGGGATCATGCTGGTGATGATGATCTCCTCCTCAGTGGCACTGTATGCAGGGTTTCTCGGATGTGCCATACTCCCTGAAAGACATAATGATGGAAATATGTCTGAGCAACTCATATGTCAAGTTTACCATAATACAATACACATATTAATCTCCTGCCACCATATCAGCTCCAACGTAATGTTCACACCACGCTACTGGTATGTCTCCGGTATGTGTACCATTGGGCCATATATTGTATTTTACAACACCTTCTGCTATATGGTTATAGACATGGTCCCTGTTGGGACACTAGAGTTGCAGGGCTGTTACAGGGTATTTCACCTGCATGCCATTGTCACTGCCACTATGTTTCCCCATATGCATGTCGTAGGCCTGCTATGTGTTGCTACACATCTGCCATTCTGTAGTATTGGGGATATCTATGCATGCTGTTGGGCATGTTCTGGGATTGTGTGGACTATTACAGCCCACATATGTTCCATGACAGCCACACACCAGTATGTGTAGGGGTTATTTGCCAGCAGGAACACCACTCCAACCTAATGTGCACATTACCAGTCCACATCACATCCATAGCCCACCATGTAACCTAATTTTCTACTGTTCCATCACTACTTTCATGTGGAACCACCTCAGGGGATGGTATTCCCCCATGGAACACACACAGACATGTGGCTGTCACCCATGTAGGTCATAGGTATTGGGCAAAGGAAGGTCCACAGTGACATGGGGTATGTGCTACATCACCTGGAGGCGTGCAGTACGCATACACACAGTTTGACATGCATATCCCTCCTGCCCAGCACACACCCCAGGCACCTTTATGTCCATGTAAATGCTGTTGTGACTGTCCATGGGTGGCCACCATGCTCCCTTTGTTCCCATGTGGGGGCTCAATGGCCCCCACATTCCAAATGTAACTACCCAACCACAGTGTTTAACCACCACATGTGCCATATACCAGCCCTGTATGCTGTCTTGTTTGTCACCCAACCAGACCTATATATCAATATGTGCCTAATACCCTTCACCAACATATATACCCCACTATCCCATACAATTGCAATGTGTTCCCAACATGGGTTACACACCTCACTCCACACTCCATCTTGCAGACATGTACTGGTGTGTAGGTATGTTGTGTATTGATGTGTGATGTTCTCTTACACATGTCATGGCAGGGAAAATGTATTGCCATGTGTATATATATATATATATATATATATATATATATATATATATATATATATATATATATATATATATATATATATATATATATATATATATATATATATATATATATATATATATATATATATATATATATATATATATGTGTGTGTGTGTGTGTGTGTGTATGTGTGTGTATATACATATGTGCAAATATGTGTAGATATCATTTTGTGATGTTTATGTACCTAAATAAATGTATAACTGTCTGAGGTTCTGTATGTACACATACACAGCTGTGAATATGTATCACACATATATGTATCTGTATGTGGGGTGCGTATGAACATCTGTACCACACTCATGTATGCTCTTTACTTCACAGCTGAACTGTTCTGCCTTGCTGCAACACAGACAGGTGTCACTTGTTAACACAGACTAACATTATGAGGGTATATATGGTGACAAACTTTAGATAAGCATATTATACTGCTATGGCAGTGTGGGCATGCTATGCTACACTCTATTATGATTGTCCTGCAGGTGGTGTGGTCTTTCACCCATGTGTCTATCATGGTGGTATTAATACCCCCACCAGCCGTTGGCCACAGTAATTTACAGAGCACAGATATCATGGGTCACATCCTTGCCATTCACTGCTGGTCTGCACATTTGACAGCTATGTCCCACTGCCCACAGGGATGAATAGTACTGTCCAGTGCAGTTGTTCAGCATAACATCATTACAGGAACATGTACTGATGGCACATATACATCCTTTCACAGTATACAGCTTATTGACCTATGCCATATACTACATGCCAGTAAATGCATATCTGTTTCACATACCTGTTATGTTGTTTCCACTGTAACACAACCCTGAGTTTTGTGAACCTTCTTGATGTTTTTTTTTCTTCTTTCTGTCTCTCTCTCTCTCTCTCTCAGTCTCTCCAGTAGAGTGATTGAGCTTGTTTGAATAGATTGCAGCATACTTTTGTTGGTATTGCACATGATCAGGTGGTGGCCTCTGCACCAGTCAATATCCACCAGTTGCTAATTGCATGCAGCCTGCTCTGTAGTACTTCAGATAACCACTGTCATGGCAACCCTGTACTATAAATTGCTGCCTTAAGTGGGCGTTGTCCCTTCACCTTTACAGTATGGAAGACATCCTTCCTGTGTGTGGGCATCAGTATTACATACAGCAGGTAGCAATACCTCTTACAGGAGAACCTGCAGACACAGGCGAAATACACATTTGGGTAATGTTCCAGACCTACAGACAGCATTAGTGTTGTTGTGTGCAATGTATCTTGTTGTTCTTACAGGGTTTCTGTGTACATGGTACTATTTCATGGAATGTTGTCTGTCTGCATAGCTCTCAACTGTGGGCTTATCCGTATGATACCAGGGTGATTGGCTGTTAGGATTTGTCTGTGCACCACACAGGTATTATCCCACATATATCTGTTTCATTCTGTCTGTTGAGTGCTATCAGTACATGGCTACATCCATTCATATTTCAATGTCGTATCGCTGCGTAAGGGTATGCTGCAACAAATCCTGTAACACCAGCACTTTCCAGGGTGTATAACAGCAATAATGCAAATATGGCCCTATGTTCCTACCTCTGTCCTCCACATTTATGCCAGTCTTTGTCCCACTGTGATACAGGAAGGGTTGTTAGATAATGACCTATCATTATTTACAGCTAGCATTACTGCTATCATCCTAGTCATGTCATGGACTTCCACACCAACCATTGGGCCATGTCCATATACATGGGGACAACAGCTGGTGAACACATGTTTCCCCATTTAGTTTCCTGAGGTAAGTGTGTGGTACACAGTGTTCCTTGCCCTTGTACAGCCTTTTATGGGGGGGGGGGTTCTATGCCATTAACCTACGCTATGGCACCTTTTCAGTGATATAACTGTTAAGACGAGGGTCATTCAGTGTGATAGTGAAGTGTTAGGTTAAGCAATGATATGTACAGGATACTGTGACATTAACACAAGTGCTACCTTTCCCCCTAGGGCTTGACTACAGGGTGTAATTGGAGTCTGCTGAACTACATCTGTAAGTGTTGATTGTTACGTATCCTGAAGGCAAATCCTTTTCCTACTGTTGTACTAATTGAAGGCCTTGCCCTGGGCTAGACAGCATAGTATGGTATATATACACATTGCTTGCATCTACTGTTTTGTGTGGGCCTTGCATTCATGCCTGATTACATATTTCAAACCTTATGTGGTGTTAGTACTGGCATACATTATTGTATAGTACAGGAATACAGGTTATCTATGTATGCATACCTGTGTGTCATGTCATGTCCTTTGATTTATGGGTGGGTATATGTTTAATGTCAGTATTCTAATTTCTGGGAATGGTTGCCACACTACACATTTCACAGGTGCCATTTGAGGTGCTTGTGGCTGAGGGATATACTTTGCACCCAGTTCTTCCACACTACTTCTACATATGTATGGCTACTGATACCTTTAGTGTGTGTATATGTGTATGTACCTATATATATCTCATATGGCTATATATATATATATATATATATATATATATATATATATATATATATATATATATATATATATATATATACATATATATATATGTGTGTGTGTGTGTGTGTGTGTGTGTGTGTGTGTGTGTGTGTGTGTGTGTGTGTGTATATATATATATATACATCTGTGTGTGTGTATATATATATATATATATATATATATATATACACCTATATGTATATATATATATATATATATATATATATATATATATATATATATATATATATATATACACACACACACACACATATATATACATGCATATGAACATATGTATGCATCTATATACAAGTGCTGTTTTATGATTATTTGTGAGTCATACATTAATATATATATCTACATATAGCTGTCTATCTGTCTACATTTACAGATATATCTGTCCATATGTCCATGCATGTTCGGCTCATATTTTAGACTGTTCCTCATTCACTTGGCAATTGTCGTGGATGATCGCAGCACTGAAGTCAGTAACTAGTGGCGACACTTTTGTGTTTCAGACTTCAGCTCCTTCTACATATGTGTTCTAATACATATAACTGTGTATCTAGCAACAATTTGAGTGTAACAGAGCATTAGTTGACATATATCCCCATTTGTACCCACAGTGTGGCATACTTCGTCCAGACTTCTTGCATTAACGGGTTATGTGGTATCATAATAATACATTACCTGTACTGTTGACTGATTGTGCTGCAGGTATGTTTGTGCAAACTTCAGGTTATGTATATCTGCCATGGTTTAGTGGTACCACACTTTTTGAATTGAGTGCAGGGTCTTGGGTTCGAGCCGTAGAGAGGCAGTTTATTTTATTGCTGAGCAGAACAAGTGCCATTGGCTACAGAGTGATTGAGGCACTCTTAAGCAGTTGTAAGCAAGGTTGAGCAGGTTTGCGTGGAGCTCGGCAATGCCTACACAGGTTAAGCAATTCAGTAGGTAACTGAGTATAAGAAACTGTAACCTGACTTTAGCAGTGCTTACCCCCACGCAAACACACTTAAACATGCTTATTACTGCTTATTTGTGCTTAAACCTGCTTACTATTGCCTAAATACATTATGACACTGACCACATGTGCATTTCATGCAGTACTCCAGTTCACATTTAAATGTTATTATGTAGGTTTTATGGCTAAAAGATGTACAAATATGTTCATATACAGCTTTCACATGGAAAATGATATGTGGTGCAGTGGGACTCGAACCGGGAATGCCTGTTTGTTAGGCGGGTGCTCTAACCACTATACTAGTGCTGTGCTGCTTCATTTGCATATATACCCATGGATCCTGGTTCCCCTAACACCCACCCCAACATGTCACTGACACATCAGTTGTCCATTCTCCAGTTGGAAACACGGTGTATCTACACCACTACACATTGGCCACTCCCTACTCTTCTGGACCCATCCCATGGGTTGACTCAATCAAAGTATCCTCAGACATTTCAACCTTTTAGTCCACAAACATTGGTGACATGAGTTCAGTGATTGGCAATGATGTAGCCGGCAATCACAGGAGTGATTCAAATATTTCATAATGGGAAAGTCCTCACATTTTATTCTTTTGAGAACAGCACTAACTTCGAAACTAAATACACAACTCTGAATTATTGCAGATCCGTCCCTTCCCTTTATCTTCTCATACCTCCAATACTATAGTACTGCAATATACAACGGAAACAAAACAACAGTTTATTTTGCCTTGGAAGTTTATATTCCAGCAGAATCGTGGAAATGTTACAAAGACATAAATACACACATATATATATATATATATATATATATATATATATATATATATGACAACCATTTCATGACAGTCTAAGTAAGTCCTGCACTGTTACAAAGGCCATGCATTTGGCATGAAATTGAGTCGGGATACATAAGCCACAGTGCAGAGAAGGGGGTGACTGTCTTTTCTGTACTGAACTATGAATAAATGTTTATTTAACAACTGTAAACCGAGTATGCAGACTGTTCCAGCGAGGCAGGACTCCATTCAGTCATGACTTGAGCCTTAGAGGCCAAACAACACAACTAAACATACACGAGAATCATACCTCTCAACCTCTTAATGTAAGAAGTTTAGCCAAAGCCTAATATAATTGGGGGTAGGAGGGCATACTGGGATCAGTTTAATAGCTCTGCTTGACAGAGGACCAGTAAATTGATCAATGGGGCGGCGTGAGCCGACACACCTTGCCTAGGCTTATAAATGCCCTTCGGCAGATAGCCTAGTACCTACCTGTGAACGTATTACATGTATGGTTATGCACAACCTATTATTCTATCTACTGTTGAGGTTTGTAGGGGCACTTTCATGTTATTTATGTCTGCAAAAGGAATGAATGTGGTACAGAGAATGTACTTCTACATATAGATGTATGTATGTGTGTCTGCATATATATTTATAACAAACTCGCTGACCTCCATGAGGCGGTCCAATTAGAACCGGGCCATCCAACCCTGACACACCTGGATCCATATTTCATACCCATGGTTTCTACACCCCACCCGAGTTCCACATATACACAAACCATCCATTCCCCAGTTGCTATCCCAGCCATAACACACATGCACACATTGCCCTTTCCCCAGCGTTAGGGACTCTACCTGTATGTTGTCTCCACCCATGTATCATTAGGCTCTCCAAACCTTTTAGTCCTTGAACATACCTGCCCTGGCTTGTGTACTGGTCAGATGTCCAAACAACCCACACTTTGTGGGTCATCCCACCAGGGACTATCCTGTAATTGTTTGTAAGGTAGACTTAGCAGGTGGACAATGTTACTCCCACTGGTAGTATCCTGCCTGTGGTTTGAGAAGCAATGATTTGCTCACCGCTGTCCAGATTGATATGACATAAGATGACAGCACAAAATAATACAGGTGTTACTGTTGTTTTCCTTCTCATTCTTTTTGTATGCTTTATTGTCACAACATTCGTTCTTCATACATATATATATATATATATATATATATATATATATATATATATATATTATATCTGTACATACACACACACATACATCTACATAATTATATACATTTCCTATACTGTTGGATGCCTGTGCTGGATGATGTGTTTTTGATCAAAGCAACTGAATGTGTATCTGGCATGGCTTAGTAGAACTCACGTCAACCATAGTGTGCAGGGTCGGGGGTTTGCAACCTGGCAGTGCAGATTATTTTCTTAATGGCCACATCAACAGCTGTTGGCTACAGGGTGACTAAGGCACTGTAGAAC
>NC_056734.1:748245854-748323354 GCF_019279795.1 Protopterus annectens | reverse complement strand
TTAAATTACTTACTGATACGAGTCAGTACTGATATATTACCCCTGCTCTGGACAGCCTACCACAAGAGGGAACAACATATTGGACCTGGTAATCACCAACATGGGGACTCTATGTTCCACACCAGAGGTAAACCCCTCATTGGTAAGATCAGACCATAAACAAATTTCCCTGGACATCCATATCCCGTCCCCACCCCCAGCCAAGGAAATCACTGTAAAGAATTTCTCCAAAGCCAACTTTGCACTTCTCAAGACTGAGATGGAATCCTTCAAAGCCCCTGGGCCAGAGGATAATATAGCCCAATCCGCAGAATCCTTTACAAATGCATTCTATGAGCACCTGCAGGAATGCATGGATCATGCTATCCCAAATAAAACCAAGACTCACTCCTCCAAAAACAGGAGACTGGTCTGGTGGACCCTGGCCATAATTCAGCTATACAACAGAAGGAGGAAGCTACTATATGACAGAGCAAAATCCCAAAAAGGGAAGGCATCTCTGATCAGTATTAGCAAGAAACTTCATTCTCTCATAAAATCATCAAAGGCCAGTTTCGAAAGAAAAATTGCCCTAGATACTAAAGATAATCACAAGGCCTTCTTTAGTTATGTCAGGAACATGGGCGGAAACTCCCAGATATGCTCTGAATTGTTGCATAACGGTACAAAATATACCAAACCTACAGACATAGCCAACATCCTGGCAGACAGATTCAGCACAAACTTCTCCCCCCCCCCAAAGGAGCAAATGCCTATCCCAACTGAATGTAACCTCCCCGCCATCACAGATGCACAGGTGAAAGATGCCCTCTCCAAAGCAAAAAACACAGCATCTATGGGACCAGACAGTGTCCCAGGCTGTGTCTTACACGAGCTCCAAGAAGAACTGAACCCTCACATTAAGTCACTGTTCAAACTTAGCCTTACTACAGGATATGTACCCAAAGAATGGCGTACAGCTACAGTGGTCCCACTCCACAAAGGTGGTGCCACAACGGACCCCGGAAACTATCGCTCCATAAGCCTGACTAGTCTGGCTCATAAACAAAGACATTGGGAACCTCCAGACACTGGACCTTACCCAATTTGGCTTTGTTAAGGGCAGATCTTGCCTCTTAAACCTAGTTGATTTCTTTGAAACAGTTACCAAAGCCATAGATGAGGTCAAGGTAGTCCACACAGCCTACCTGGACCTCGCAAAAGCCTTCGACACAATACCCCACTTGGGCATCATAAATAAGCTTACCAGATTAAATATCAACCCCTATATCACAAGATGGGTTGCAAACTGGCTCAGAGATAGAACCCAAATGGTCAGAATCGCAGGTGCCATGTCCGAATCCAAACCAGTTACAAGTGGCGTCCCACAGGGCTCAGTTCTGGGACCTCTCTTGTTTGGTATATACTTCTCTGAGGTTCAGGCTAACACGGGGGATTATGGCTGACAAAGTTCGCAGATGACTGCAAACTAAGGGGCCATAATCGAATCTCCAGCTGACACAAGCATACTCCAAAAGGGTCTCACAGAGATGGATGCTTGATGCCAGAGCCACAGCCTCAAGCTAAATGCTAAAAAGTGCATAGTCATCCCCTTTGGGAAAAACAAGGTGCCCACAAATTACCACATAGGTGGTAATCCATTAAGTATGGAAGAAGTAATTAGAGATTTGGGGACAAACATAGATAGTAATCTCTCCTTTGATAATCACGTTGCCAAAGTGGTTAGAAAGACCTTCTATATAGCCCACCTTATCACGAAAGGGTTCACATCTAGATCAGGAGAGGTCATTGTGCACTTCTACTCGTCACTCATCAGACCCATAATTGAGTACAATGCCCCTTTTGGGATGTACCTTACCCGACACCTGCAGCAACTGGAAAGACCCCAAAAGTACCTCACCAAGAGGATCATGGGCTACAAACAGATGTCCTATGCAGCTCGACTAAAGAAACTCCAGCTCTACTCAGTTGCTTACCGCCTACTCAGAGGAGATCTATGCCTGATGTACAAAGCCATGTCAAACCCAGAATTAATGGACATGCTCCACCTCAAAAAATCTAACTCCCTTTGAGCTACACGATCCAGGGACCTAAACCTCAGCACAAAAATAAATAGGACATGCTGAAGGGACAGATTCATTTTCCAGAGGCTCCCCTCACTCTGGAATAGAATCACAATTCATATTAGACATAGCCCCTCGCTGACCCTCTTCAAGCAAAATCTGGACGCGTGGATGGGAGATCGCAAATTCACCCCTGGGGTCTCTTCTGTGTCCCTGCTAGACAGAGGCACAGTAAACTAATCTTAAAAGGGTACCTTCTGTGACCTACTTTAAAGAGGCACAGTAGGCTAATCTAATAGGGAGGCAAAAGCCAAATACACTCTGGCTAGGCTTATAAATGCCCTAGGGCAGATAGCCTAGTATCTACCTATGAACCTATGAACCTATGAACCTACCCTGTGTTTTACATTCTGCCACTCAGGGGCTGTTAGTCATTTGAAGTGCATTTTGACAGTTATTGCATCCATACCTTTTAGGCACAATACACTTGTGGAATTTATTACCTCAGCGTCTTCAAGAATGTCTAACCTTGCTTGACTACTGCCAGTTGTTCAAGAATAACTATTTTTTGGGATTACCTATGAAGATGTGGGATGATTTAAGAGCTGAAAATGTGTTTTATTGTCATTAACTCTTAATAATTTTATGTTTTATTATGGTTTTGTTATCTACAATTTTAATTGTGCTTTGTTCAGTGTATTCAGGCTTTACTGATAAAGTACCTAAATTAAATTGATTTGCTGATAAAGTATCTAAATTTAGTTGAAGTTAAAGTTCTGGTATTTCAGTATTAAGTACAATATTTATACCCCTTTAAGAAATGTGAAGATCAATAAAAAGCACAAATGGAAGAATTAAATATGTCAAAGTTAGGTATAGATGAGGCTCAATTACTAACAGGATAGGAGGAGATAAGATACAAATGGTGATGTATAACCAATTAACAGAAAAGTCTATAGGAATAGAAGGTATTCCTGTGGAAGTTGGGAAGCTAGGTGTGAAGAAAGTGATAAAGATTTGGAAGGTTTTGTTTAACAGTATTTTAAAAGGAAGAGAAGAACTAACATCCTGGAAGAAACCTGTGATGGCTGTAAGACCTAAAGATGGTAAAGACCCTTCACATCCAGTTTCACATAGGCCCATTTTGATTCTAAACCATGATTATAAAGTGTTTATGTCTATAATGGCTAAAGGAATGGCAAAGGTGATGCCAAAATTCATAGATATGGATCAATGTAATTTTGTGGATGGGAGTCAAACATTCGGCGACAAATAAAACAATGATCCAGAGGGAATCAGAATGCAAGAAAATACCATTGTTGTTGGTGAGTCTTGATGCAGAGAAAGAATTCAATAGAGTAAGCTAGAATTTTATGAGTAGGGAAATGGAAGCATTTGAATTCCCTGATAAAATAATAAGGTTGATTAAGAGGATATAGGAGGGATCAGAGGTGCAAATTAAAGGGGGGGGGGTCCTCTCTGAAAAGTTCTGTTTGAGCAGAGGAACCAGGTAGGGGTCTCCTCTTTTCCTTTCATTATTTGCATAATATTTAAAACCATTGGCAAGGAAAATAAGGGATTCAGATATTCAGAGATTTAAATGGTATGATAATTAAGAAAAAAAAATGGATTTATTTGCAGATGACATTATTTTATACCTGATAAAACCAGAAAAGGACATTCCAATGCTGTGGAACATTCTGAGAGAGTTTCACGTCTTTTCAGGATACAAAATTAATGAAGTTAACACAAAGAAAACATCTGTAATTTATGTACTCATAAACAAATTGGCTCAGCAATACTGATACTTATGGGGATATGATAAAACAAAGTACTTAGGAGTATGGAGTAAAGAGGGTTTAGTAACTTTAGCTTTATATGCAGGTCAGGCATATTTTTATCTACCAGAGAAGTTGTGGATAGCAATTAATAAAGACTTCAAGGATTTTATCTGGGAGAAGAACAAGACAAGAGTTAAGTGGGATAAGTTGATCCTTACAAAAGAACAAGGTTGTTTGAGATTACTTGATCTGAAGGGGTATTTCAGAGATACATAACTAAGGCTCCTATACATAGCACAAGCAGAAAGCTATAATTCAAAGTGGAAAGGGATGATGATGAAACAGTGGGAAGGTCAAGAAATATGGAGAAATTGGGATTTTGGATGCAGTTCCTTAAGGAGAATAACAATATAACAATAATTATACAGTATATTATATCTGTAAAGTAGCAGAAAACACTCTAAGAACTAAGTCATCACAGGAATAGAGAAAAGAGATTCTGTCAATAGGTAAGACTGCAATTAGGAGTACAGAGAATAGGCAAGAGGGGAGAAATTTACTGGAGAAAACTGACAAATGAACCAAGGTATTGGGAGTAAATAATTAGAAAGGAAAAGCTAATAGAATAGGAAGAGTCCAATAATTCATTTGGACTGCAGGCTAGAGATAGCCTTCCCTATCAAAGACTGATATCAGAGCACAGGCAAAGAAAAAGTAACAGATGGATCCTAAGTAAAGGACCAGCACTGGTAGAAGTTTTAGTAGAATTTAGAACAGAAGCTGCTGTTAAAAAGAAATAATTATTAGGGCATATAAAATACTGCATGATTGCTATAACAATCAATCACAGGAGGTTTGAAAGGATTGAGAAGAGAGACAGGATAAGCTATTCACAAAGAAACAATGGCAGGATATATGTATGGCTCCCAAATATGCAACACAATCTAGAAGATTTAGCATTTTTGCTTAGAAATGTATGCATAGGTATGTTTATACTCCAAGCAGACTCCAAATAATTTCTTCTAAGGTAGATTGCAAATGTTGGAAGTGTGATGGGGAAGAAAAAGGGATTAAGAACATTTTTTGGGGAGTGTAATGAGTTGGCAGACTTTAAAAATTCCCTGCAGACTACTGTCAGAATTATTGGGTGAGCAAATTAACTAAGGAAATGATTTTTTGAGCTATGATACAGAACCTATATGCCTAGACATAGTAAGGCCTTGCTCAGTTTTTTTTATGGTGGCTGCTAAAAAAGCAATTACTAGACAATGGAATTCAAAGTCTAAACCAAACGTAATAGATTCAGTGAATATAGTAACAATCATAAAGGAACTGGAAGTGGCATGCTTAGAAAATAGTAGGAGCAAATTATATAGAAAAATGGGAATTGTGGAAACAGCACATACAGAATAATGTTTTGGAGGAGGAATGAGGCTTAAGCAAAGGCAGGAATTGAATGACCTATGTAATGGTTGACTGACAATTAATGTATAGAAGATTATACATGATGTATACTGCTTGCAACTGAAAATATGCCAGTATGGTTTGTTTTCATTTATATATATATATATATATATATATATATATATATATATATATATATACATATTGATAATTCAGTAAATATGCTTCTTGTTAAAAAAATATATGTATATCCCTTACATTTACACACATTTTCTGGATTGTCTTAACCAGAATTACACATGAATCTACAATATTAGTAAGATTTTTGTTAATGCTTTTGTTTGTAAACCTCACTATATGTCAGAACAGTGCTCTAATAGTCTATTTTTCAATCACCTCTTTCAGTTTTTGCATAGAATGTAGCACAGATTGTACATGCACCCAAATATATTAAATCAGTAGCTGCACATGTAGCAAAACAATTAAATCTATAGACCCCACCATCAGTTTGATACTTAATGCAGGCATAATTCTGGATATAGTCACATTGTCAACGTCTATAGCATGTTTTTGTGCATCTGTATTATAGTATAGTTTTTGACTAAATTTTAGAGCTTTATTAGAGCTTAATTGTTTACTTAAATTAAATCATGTTTGATAACAAAATGTGATGTGACACATGCACAGGAGTGGCCTTACATCAACTGGTGCCCTAGGCAAAACAGCTCCATGGTGCCCCAACCACACCACCGGGTGTCCCCATCCTGGTCTACCTACCCCAAATAAATACTGGAAAAACACCCCTGCTACAGCAATGCCCTAAGCGGCTGCCTAGTTGGCCTATGTCTAAGGCCGGCTATGCACATGCATACTTTAATTTCTTCCATACTAGAAATTATAACATTTCTGTTAATAGTATTAATGACCAGAGTGATATTCTGATATAAATCATTAACATAATATCGAAGTGCTGTATCTCATTTCATATCCCTGTGTAACTTTTATACTTTGCTCTTAACAAGCAAAGAAATGGGTGGCTGTCATTCACCTGTACCCTGATATGTCAACTCATTGAACAACTAACATCAGAACATGATAACCCTGTTCATAAAATCTGCTACTCCCTCATCCAGTTCATGGCACAAGTCATCATCTGTGGTAGTTAGCCTACAAGTTCTCAACAATAGACTGAATTATATTTTTCAGATGAATGATGACTGTGTAGACAGATATTAACTTCAACATCTTTTCTTTGTAATAGTCTTAATGTTTTGCATAGGGCAATAAAAGTCAAAATGCAATCCAAAAATATAAGTGATTCAGAAAAGTGTGTACATTTAAAACATAAATGTAGTTGTAGTTTGTAGATATCAAAAACATAGGTTGAACTAATCTGATGTTTTAGATTAAATGAGAAAAGATGTCATCATCAGAACTTTATAAATAGAAACATTTTATAAACAGATTTGTATCACTAAATATATGCTGGTTCACCCACAGATATTACATTTTCTTATTTATTTGCAGCTGACTTTCATATTGCAGTTCTAGATGGTTAACGGTAAATAGCTTCACCAAAAGAAAATGTTGGATGGGACTAAATCAAGTAAAACACATGATGTTTTCATCTTTTTAATTGTGTTTACTTAGAAAACTTCCAACCAATTGAATTCCAATAACATCTGGAATAACATTAAACAATGAATCGATGTCCAAAGTAAGCATTATACTTTGTGTTGCTGTTACTATACAAATCATTAGTTTCAGGGATGAATTTTTCCACAGTATTCAAGAGAAACTTTAAAATGTGCTCCAACTTCAATGAAATGGGTTTAATAACCCTTCGATTTCTGGACACAGTAGGTCTCACAAGTGAATTTGACAAATGTTTATAAATATTAAATAAGTTGTATAAAAGATAAACAGTCACAGAAATCATTTGATAAATCATTACTATAACATATTTTATAAGGTTAAAAACATGGTTATGTAATAATTTTCCCTTATTACAACCATGCCACTGCCCTTTGCAGTTTGTTTTATAATTATCCTGCTTTAAGTTTATCAACACTTGTTGCTCAGCATGAGACAAGTTCTATAATTTCATTGCAGATGTTATTATACAGGTCAAAAATTTACTGTTCATATAAGTTTCAAAAATCAACAATAGCAAATGGAGAATTGGTACAAAAGTACTGCTTGACTTTAAATTGGATGTTGTGAAATGAGAACAGCAATTTTATTTTCAAATTTTCCACAAAAGCCTCATTTCAGTAAAGGATTCAATAAAGTCTTCATTATTACCTAGTATATGAGTCAAACCTTTGTCTAAAAGTGAAATTCAAGTCTGAGTCAGTGGGGGGGAGGGGGGGGTCTGAGATATTAACAACAGACGTTACATTACCTGTTTTACATAGGCTCTCAACTTAATGTGAGTTCCTTGACCTCACTGCCTTTTCCTGCCTCTTTCCTTTCTCTTTCTCGTCATCTGGATCTGTTGCTGAATGTTCACATGATTCTTATTAGTATCATAGATTGAAAATATGATGGGAAAAGTGAAAAATCCTCCATGGAATAAATATTTGCAATGGAAGATATAGATATAAACGTAATCACAGGGGTCTATATTACAACGTTGAACTCACAAGAGTCCGAATGTTGTACTATTGAGCCCAATTGTTCTAAATACGAAAATAGTGAAGCCATGGCACACCTATTTTTTTTTCCCAGGGAAAAAAAAATCAGTGGACCATTTTTGGAGCTTTGCTGTTTTCTCCACTGTGGTGTGATCTCTGAGTTGGTATATTTAAGTAGGGGTGTGAGTGGAGGGCACAGCTGGGGGTTGTGGGGGGCAAAGCCCCCCATATTAGTTTAAGTTTAAAGAGTAAGTTTTTTTTTTTTTGAAATGGAACAGTGATTTGTTTTCCCTGGGAAAAAAAAATCACTGTTCTGTGTTTTTGTAGTTATAGGGTTTCGAACTTTACGGTTCGATATTACATCGTTCGAACTACTGTGAGTTCAACGATATAATATAGACCCTGATTACAGAGACTGATTATTAGAAACAGTTGTATCGATCACTGCTTCTTGTTCAATAGCTGGATGGTCTTCCATTTCAACAAATATATTCTCTATTACAGTAGCAGGGAACCTCAGCCATGAAAAACTTTTCCCGCTGTTTAAAATCATGCATCTTTTATCACTGGATGATAGCACATTTCTTCTGAAAGATAAATCTCTTTGTGATAGACGCTTTCTGCTCATGGCTGTAATAATATTACCTGCTATTCACATAGCTCTCCACTTTTTAACTTCTCAAAGTTTTTTGGGCTTCTAATACCACAACAGGAATGGGCCCCATTCCTATTAAAATATGATTAAAGTTTATGAAATTAGTAATGTTTTCAATCTTTGATGTTAGCCAGAAGTGTTCTGTAAAAGTAAGATGACTTATAGGTTCATAGGTTCATAGGTAGGTACTAGAATAATGGGCCGAGGGCAAAAGCAAGCCTAGCCAACAGTGTACTGGCTTTTGCCATGATTTGATACAGACT
The DNA here is from genome assembly GCF_019279795.1 of Protopterus annectens. NCBI lineage: Eukaryota > Metazoa > Chordata > Ceratodontiformes > Protopteridae > Protopterus > Protopterus annectens. Next base: position 748,314,552 of record NC_056734.1, on the reverse strand, counting down.
GCTGCTTTTGTCTATGTGGTTTGCCATGTTCATGTTGTGCATATTTTCCTTTTACAAAGAATACAGAGTGACATAAAAGCATTATGTGTCTTCTGCGGTGCTGGGCTATGAATCTTGCTGGATTCTTTTTCTCTTTGATGAATAAGCAGGTTCACATGTACTAAAAGCATAGTTGTCTTCATATGTGCTGTACCTCCCTTAGAAGTTTCATGCCACTAAAGAGGCTATCCTGTGGCTTACTATGGGTATTAATTTTCATAATCTACCCCAGAGTCTTTCAAGGTGATGGTCATATCTCTGCATGTGTGATAAACCTCAGATTTCCTTGGCATCCCTTTCATTTGGATAGTGTATGTTTCTGCTGAGTATTGAAGTATTCCTGCAGTTTTCTATGATGTCATTTTTCAGTAATATTAGTTTGAAGGAAAGGTGAACACAACCATTGCCTGTAATGTTCTCTACTTCAATATCCTGACAGCACAAAGTTTATTTATTTATTTGTATATATTTCTATGTGTGTGTGTGTGTCTGTGCATGCATATGTTCCATTCATTTGATCAAAAAAATCATAATACTGAAATGTTTTTAAAGGGAAAAACTACTGACAAATATTGAAAACTGCTGGCAGTGAGAATTTGCCCCTCCCTCACTGTTGCAGGATCTTAGCGTTGGTTTATATTAGTTACAGGGTGATGTGGGCATGCAGGTAGGGGCTTGCTGCCCTACAAAAACATGTTTTAAATATATTTTCTGTTTCTGACACATTATATTAACATGTTTTTTATTAAATTTATTTAGATTAAATGAGTTTTAGATAAAATGTTGTCACTTTTTCACTATATTGTATTTAGATAAAAAGTGTATTTGACACACCTACAGTAACCCATACACACACACACACACACACACACACACACACACACACACACACACACACACACACACACACACACACACACACACACGCACACACGCATATACACACACACACACACACACACACACACACACACACACACAGACGTGTGTGTGTGTGTGTGTGTGTGTGTGTGTGTGTGTGTGTGTGTAAAACAATTTAACAGATAGACCATTTGCTAATTGAGGTTGGGCAGCATAAGAGAAATAACAGACCTTCTAGTGAAGGAGAAGCCCCTTGTCTGTGGTCTCATATTACCCCCTATGCAGTCCATTATTTAACCAATAATACTCACCCTACTTGTATACATTTAAAGAGGTGTACTTGGCAAACAAGGACAACTGATATGATGGGGTGAAAGCAGTTTGAATAGTTCTGTTTACAGACATTGAGACTGAGTGCAATGAATGGAATATCTGTGTGTGCTTTAGATTATTCAGTTAGGTTATGTGAAGGTGGTTTGTTTTTATTATTTTATTAATGTATGTATTTATGTATTTATTTATTTATTGAATTACTGAATTACTCACTTCCATGAACTTTGTAAGGCAACTGGCCACATGGCGCTTTTTATCCACAATGAAGACTCAGACAGGAGCAAATATTATGCAACTGAAATGCAGTAGTTATTCACAAAGCACAGAATTTTCAAAATGTTAATAAAGGGACAAGCTCACAGTGTTTACTGTATTTAGAGTTGTATGGAGTAAAATTTAAATAGAAAGACTATTCCCCGGATTTACTAATCTTCCGTGCAGGACTAATCTAGTCCTGCATGGAAGCGGCAGTTTAAGAGGAGGACAGCAGCATGCCATGCATATTAATGAAGGCGCGCTGCCTGAATTCCTAATGCTACACGGACCGTGTAAAACAAAAAACAGCAAAGCAAGCTGGTACGTTTCCTTCCTCAGACATACCACTAACAAACAGTTTGGTGGTATGTCTGAGGAAGGAAACGTGTTGGCGTTTCCGAAAACGCTTACATTTATTAATTTTTTCTTGGTTTTTAGCTCCGGCTTGCTTTGCTGTTTTTTGTTTTACAAAGTTTGTTGAGATTTTATTGTTTAGCTACACGGAGCGTGGACAAGTGCAGGGGGCATGTCTGACAGCAGAGCTCTCAGAATAAACATGCCCCTGCAAAGTAGAATAGAAGAATGTGTAAATAAATGAGTGAAACTGCTCATAAGTGTCCTCATATTCCCCACCAACAGTCCCCATGTGTTCAATGGCAAGAGTACAGTCAAATAAAATGAAGAAACCCTTTTATTTATTTATTTTTTAAACCCCGAGTACAGCTAACCATAGGTGCGTGGATTTGCCTATCACTTAGCTATGGTTAAAGCAGCTGAAAAGGCTGAAGAGGACAACAAGGAATATATATATATATATATGTAGTGGTTAAAGCATCTGCCTGATAAATAGGCATTCATGGTTCAAGTCCCACTGCAACACATATCATTTTCCATGTGAAATCTGTATATGAACATATTTTTACATCTTTTTGCCGTATAACCTACATAATAACATTTAAATGTGAACTGGAGTACTGCATTAAATGCACATGTGAAGTGTCACTGTCATAATGAATAAGGCATTAGTAAGCAGGTTTAAGCAAAAATAAGCAGTAGTAAGTGTGTTTAAGTGTGTATGCATGGGGGTAAGCATTGCCTACACAGATTAAGCAAAGTAGAAGCTAACTGAGTGTAAGAAACTGTAACCAGAGGTTAGCAGTGCTTACCGTCGCACAAACCTGTGCATACCCGCTAACAACTGCTTTAAAGTGCCTTAACCACTCTGGATCCAATGACCCATGTTCTGCCCAGCACCAAAATAAACTGCCTCTGCAAGGCTCAAACTCAGGACCCTGTACTCTATAGTTAACCCCTAAGCCATCATAGCTATAGATGTGCATGAGATATCAGCAAACTAATTCTCACCACAGGAAAATCAAACCAAACATGTGAACTGAATCTATGTACAGTGTGATGTTGGATAACCTGCCACAGAACATAAATATGTGAACTGGAGTACTGCAGTAAGCATAGATCTGAGGTGTGATTGTAATAAAGTGTAGAAATCCCCAGGTCCCCATACAGTGTATGTACACATGAATCACAGATACCAGACACATATATAACCTGTAATGAAGACTAAATCATTGCCAAATGGCAAATATAGTGCTAATTAACTATTAAGCAATGCTAACAGCAGCACAGCTCAAGTTAGTAAGTGTAAGCAATGTGTAGCGCAGCCAATTCAATCTGCCTAGTGGTACACCTCTTTAAGCAGTGCCAACCTTATGTAAGCAGGTGTGCCCATAGTTTAGCCTTTTCAAAACCAGCCAATCATGAAAAAGTGCAGGAAAATGACTGTATTTAAACCCCACAGGTGGGAATACTTCTCATAACTGGTTGTAGCTTCCTACTGCAGGCAGAATGGCTGGTGTGGGTGAAGGCACTCGATTTAGAGCACATTGCTGGGGCATCCAGGAGTCAAAAATCATGGTATGGCCCCTGGTAAAACACCATGATTGGAGACATCTGCAGGGCCAGTAACAGGGCTCACAGTATAAAATGGAGGCCTGGGACAGTCTTGCTCGTGATCTCACCAGTGCCACTGGTATCCCCCTGACTGGTGAGCAGGTCAGGCACCACCATGCTGACCTGAAGCGGCAGAGGGGGGGATGTACTGGAACAGTTGATGCAGGAGTCTCGGCAGATGCCCAAGTCCCAAGGACTGAGTAAGTACTAATTCTACTAAGTAGTAAATAATTGCCTAGCTTGTGTATACTATGGATAGGTATGGCTAAATATCACTGCATTTCTCTGACAGCTGCTGATGAGTGGGCTGTGAACCAGCAAGCCCATGATGCTAGGCTGCAAAGGCTGCATCGTGAGGCAGGTTAATAATCAGTCTGCATGTACTGTCATAACAAATAAATATAGACCCTTAGAAAGTGTTGTACCAGTAGAAATAAATGTGTAATAGTCTGTGAATAATGGTATAATCCCTGGAGTGCTTCTGTTTACTCTTCTCTCATATGTTGGTGATCTGTTCCATACTATAAATAGTACTGTTGTAACTTAAGCAGTGTCACCCACACCATGGTATGCAGATAAAATAGGCATGAAGTCCTGCATAACAATGTTGGAAGTGCCAAGAGGTCAGTTATATTGTACAAGTTAGGGAGACTTAGATAGAAAAGAGTTGAAAGCTGTACATCACTTCCCTGATAGCACAGTGTACTGTGATATTAGCTATAATATTTTGTCACACACAGCAGAGGTTTTAATCCTGGGACTGCTACTAAGTTGTATGCATAATCATACCCCACAACTGTACATATTTTGATACAATGTTCAGATAGAAAGTTGTATGCATAATTACACCCAACTGTACAGAATTTGGTAGAATGATCATATTGAAAGGTGTATGCATATTCATACCCTACAACTGTTCCAATCTGTCCAGCATGTCCAGATAAATGGCCCTTATCACCAGCTTGGTACCCTGTTCCCCTGAAAATCCAGTGTGACTTTCCAAGAATTGTAGGCAGCTGTCAATCACACATAACTGATATTCAAACATATACATAGTCAGAGATTGTATATGGAAACAAACCTGTCATTCTAGCATCTCACCCAAAGTGTATGACAGCAATTCTCAACATATGTTTCATTAACACCTGCCGCCTGTCATGCCGGTATGTAAAACACAGGTCACGTATATAATAATTTATAAACATATCAGTGTACAATATAAGGCCATTGTGTAATGTAATAATACATGTAAGGGAAAGACCACTGCGGTGACTAAGAATGTTGTGAAAACTACAATGATATATTAGTTGTTTATTGAACTCTCTCTCTCACCACTACCATATGTGCATAATAACCCAAAGACACTCCTCAACTGGTATGTTTACACTTCAACCTTTTGTTGGGACATATGCCCTAATGGTTTATAAATATTCACATTTGTTTCTATGGATGTACCATGTGGTAATACTCCATACTGGTGGTCTGTTGCCATCAATGAAACCTGCATGCTCCTGTAATGGCCACTGTTGTTCCATATATGCATGTGATCTGCTTGCTCTGCAACTGTGTTAATTCTGGTGTGTTGGGTTAATGGGAATACCTATGCATGCTGTTATAACTAATCCTGAATGCTGTTGACTGTTACTAACCCATATCTGTCATAAACCTGTGACAACAGCTCGTATGGGAGGGCCGGTCCCAGCGGACCCATCTGTCCCACCTCAGCTGGCCATGGCACTGGGCACCAGCACATCTGGGGCCCAGCCTGGGACCTCCTCCTCTGTGGACCATGCGCCATCTTCAGGTGGAACCACTGCAGGGGATAGGGCTTGCACTCTCCTCAGAGTGGGCGTGGAGGGGAAACTGTCACCCATCAACAGGTCTGGGCCATGGTGTATAAGGAGCTCGATTTGGCGTATTGAGAGCAGCTATGCCAGCTTGAGGGCCGAGTGGCACTATTAGAGGTTGAGCCTGCCCCTCCTACACAGCCTCAGGCACAGCCATCTTTGGGGCCGTGAAGGTGCAGTGGTGACTGCCCATGGATGGGGACCTCAGTCCCACTGTTTCCAGTTGGAGGCTAATGGGCTTGTGACTTCCAAATTAACCCTCCCCATCCAAGGTGTTTACCCCCCCACATGTGTCATATACCGGCCCTGTATGCATCTTGTGTGTCTTGTCTGTTAACCTACCAACCTACCTCCCCAAATATACCTACTACACCTCTCCAACATCCCACTCTCACCGGAAAAGAAGGAAAAAAAAGGGCAATCTGTTCCCAAAAAATATGTTGCCCCATACATAGCTGTCCATTTCGCACTCGTGTCCACTGGGCACATGTAATCTTGTCTAATTTTTATCACAATGAATATATGTTGTCCTCACCCATCTCCCAGGGGTTTGAGGGTCCAAATGTACCTGCAAATATAGTGTATATGCACAGCTGTTGCTGTAGAAGAAATGGGCAGCTATGGACCTTTCCTATACCCTTCCTGCACATGCATAGCTATTTTCCCTACTGTCTTTCCCGCTTTGTGCCCCATATTTCACCACTTTCCTAGCAACCAGTTTTTCTTTTCTTTTAAAGGAAATAGCACGGGGTAAGCAGCAGTAAGCACTTTTAAGCAGCGGTAAGCGGGTTTGCACAGGTTTGCACTGAGGTAAGCTATGCCTACACAGGGTGAGAAATCTGAAGCTAACTGACTGTAAGAAAACATAAGCAGAAGTTGGCAGTGCTTACCATTGCACATACTCACACAAACTCACTTACAACTGCTTAAAAGTGCCTTAATCACTCGGTAGCCATTGTCCCATGTTCTGCCCAGCAACAAAATAAGCAGCCTCTACTAGTATCAAACCTAGGACCCTGCACACCATAAACAAAGTGATTTACCACTAAGCCATCTCATATATACGTACTATTGATGTATTCACAAACATATCATCCAGCCCATTCATTCAACAGTACAGAGAATGTATTCCAACATGTAGATGTATGTGGGTGAGTGAATATATTAATGTCTAAACAGGTACAACATATACATATATGTCTATATATATATATATATATATATATATATATATATATATATATATATATATATAAATATTTATGAACATATACACATGCTAATGCCTACATCTAGAGATATATATATGTCCACATCGACATGCCTAAATATATATGGCAGGTTATATATCTATCTATATATATATATATATATATATATATATATATATATATATATATATATATATATATATATATATATATATATATATATATATATATATATACATACATGGGTCTAGGACACATGCACACCCATACACAAAAGCGCTTAACATCGAAAAGTGCTTCTGTGTATGTGTAGTTCAAAAAAAAAATCTACATTTCTGCATGTACCCCCCACACCCACCCTACTTTATTATTCTCACTCAGAGATTGCACTACAGTGGGGAAAAGCGAATTTTCCCTTACCCGCACTGTAGTCCGATCTACGAAACAGGCACACATACACGGAAGAGCTTGTCGATGTTAAGCGCTTTTTCTATGTGTGTTCAATGTTTTGTGATTCGGACATATGCTAGTTACGCATGTGTACAGATCCCATATAAATATATATATATATATATATATATATATATATATATATATATATATATATATATATATATATATATATAGGTATATACAGACATACATCTGTAGATAATAGGGAAGTAACAAAACATATATGTCCTCATGCAACGTTAATGGGGTAGAAAGGCCTCACGCAATATATGTTTGGTACAAATAGGTATACCCCCCCAGCCAAGCACGACCCCCCCCTGTAATACAGTACCAGGTGTTGCAGATCCCATAACCAGAACCAGACATGACATGGCCTTCCCTAGGATACATATACACAGACACATATATGCAGATACAGGTATACATATATAGCTATACATGTATATAGATATATATGTAACTACACATACACACACACAGATTTGTACAGTAATATACATATGTAGTATGTGCACACAATATGGAGCAGCCAGTATTCCTTCAGTCACCACCTTACCAACTGGAAACTGTATGAGCCACCCATATGAATGACATTCATAGTCTGCAACATATACCCACAGAGATATCAAATGATATAACACTACACACAGGTGTGCATAAATGAATGTGAAAGCTTTATTTGTGTACTATGACAGTTGTATATGCCATGTCATATACCTCTTTAGACACTTACATCCATATGAACAGTGTAATGCAACCATGAAACAGCTATACTAAGACAGTAGTCTGGAAAGGTTGACATATGTTGCTGTCTAGGCTGAGGCTGTCAAGTAGTACATCAGTAATGACAGACTGGGCCACAGCATACAAGACAATCAGCAGTACATAATGCAGATGTATAGGTCAGCAGTCTCTGTCTACACTATGTACAGAATCCCTAGGGGGTACAGACCCCAGTTGACACAATGGGATGTATCTGTTACATAACAAGGCATACCTCACACCATCACAATCACACTGACAAACAGAACATTCTGTATGGCAGGAGGCAGTAGGCCTGCAATTACCCAAGGTGGACTGTATGGTAAAGTACATCCATATACCTTAAGGCAGCTTATCCCAGATACCCACACATGTTGTAACAGCCTAGGTTAGTCATGGTGCACCCCCCCTACACTCACTAATACTGGGCCATATACCACTTTTACATACACTAGCCTCTGGAGTGCATTAGGGCATACATGTATTGTGTAGGTGAAACCCACACATATATGGCCCCAACCCCCCAGTATGTGTGGGGGACACAACAGCAGTGGAGTGATGGCAGGAATGACAGCATGACATACACACAGCCCACCACATACAACCCCTGACAGCATGTCATATGTGCAAAGCCTGATATGTAGGTGGAGGACAGAGGCTGGAACACAGGCACATATGTGTAAAACTGTTGTCATACAGTAAGCAAGGATATGTATATGTGTACATATCTATATGGATGTATGTATACTTATATATACATATATGTTCACCATATGTCCTGCACATGGAGTGGAGCCCTACTTCAGCCCCAGTAGTCCCAACCTCTCATTTCAAGGGGATATCACGTATGCAGTGCAGGTATATTTGTAGACTATTGCTGCTGTAATTGGGAATGTCTTCTCAGAAATAATGTGTGTGGGAGGCCACATCTGCTGTTAACATGTGTGCCATTGGGTACTTACAGACATCCTAAGATCATCATAGTACAGTACCACTGCTAGCACAGTAACGCCCCTGTGGGCTACAGCTGCGATATGGCCAATATATGTGGACAGTCTGACACACTCGGGTCAGTCCAGGGGTATACACAGAACCCCTTCATGCAAGACATGGGGACCAGGCCTGTCAGTGTGGATGTTAGTCATGTAGATGGGTATAACACGTACATACTGGTATACATTTGCCCCCATAGGTTATGCATTCATATGCCCCTGTCTGTCCTGACACTTAATAACCGCTGGTACAGAGGTGCCATGGCCACATACTATCCACTAGTTACTGACATACATCTGAACAGCATGCTACTGCATTGTCTGACATACATGACTGTTATGGTGGCCAGGCAGCAGTACATCTGGCAAGTATCTGAACATAACATCTCACTGGAGAAGTACAGTAAGTTGCTAGGCATGTAACAAAGCACAGTGCAGGCTACAGGCAGACTGACTCAACACTGGGCTACATCTCCTATGTGAGAATGCACATGTACCTGCATAGATAGCAGGCTCTACAGGCCCTTCAACACCATCTTCCAGTCTAGAAACAGATTAACATACTAATCCGGCCATACATCCCTATGTCACTCGATGGTTTGCCACATGTGTTACTGACAGAACCCAAACTGTAGGTGTAACTGACTCCAAATCCATCCCCAGACATGTAACAAGTGGAGTACCTCAGGGTTCAGTCCTGGGACCACTGTTGTTTGGCATCTACATTTCTGAAGTACAGGACAACAGTACGGGACTCTGGCTAACAAAGGTAACAGATAACTGCAAAATGGGAGTCATTATGAGCCTGACTGTACTGCATGATATGTTACTAATACCAGCCTGACATCATACAGGTGGGATGGAGTACTGTTAACATCTTGTGCCCTTGCTGTTTATGTCCTGGTTATGGGATCTGCAACAGTTGGTAGTGTATTGCAGGGCAGTTGTGTTTGGCTGTGGGAGGGAGAATACCTATTTGTGCATAATGTATTTTGTTGTGCCTGTCAGCTCCATTAATCGTGCATGTGAACATATATGTTTCTGCTATGTTTGCACTTTATCTACAGATGTGTCTGTATATACCTGTATAGATATAAACATCTGCTTACGTATATGTATATATCTATATCTATATCTATATATATATATATATATATATATATATATATATATATATGTTGTATCTGTTTAGACATTAATATATTTTCACACACATACATCTGCATGTTGGAATACATTCTCTGTATTGTTGAATGACTGGGCTGGATGCTATGTTTGTGAATAGCAGGGTTATGTATATCTGAGATGGCTTAGAGATAAATCACTTTGTGCATGGTCCTGAGCTCTAACTTAGCAGAGGTTGTTCATTTTGTTGCTAGGCAGAACAAGGGCCGATACATGCAGAGTGATTAAGGCACTTTAAAGCAGTTGTACGTGGGTTTGTGTGGCGGTAAACACTGCTAAAGTCTGGTTACAGTTTCTTATACTCAGTTAGCTGCTGAATTGCTTTACCTGTGTAGGTATTGCTTAGCTCCATGCAAACCCATGCAGACTTACTTACAACTGCTTAAAAGTGCCTCAGTCACTCTGTAGCCAACATCCCTTGTTCTGCTCAGCAACAACATAAACTGCCTCACCAAGGCTCAAACCCAGGATGCTGCATTCCATACACAATGTGATTTACCACTAAACCATGACAGATATGCATAACCTGAAGTTTTTGCAAACATATCATGCAGCACAATCAGTCAACAGTACAGGAAATGTATTATTATCACACCACATAACCTGTTAATGCAAGAAGTCTGGACAAAGTATGCCACACTGTGCGTACAAATAGGGATATATGCCAACGAACGCTCTGATACACTTAAAATGTTGCTAGTTACACATATGTAGAAGGAGATGAAGTCTGAAGCACAAAAGTGTTGCCACTAGTTACTGACTTCAATGCTGCGATCATCTATGACAATGGCTAAGTGAATGAGGAGGAACAGGCCAGAATATGAGCCGAACATGCAAGGACATATGGACAGATATATATCTGTAAATGTAGACAGATAGACAGCTATATGATGACAGATGTATATATCTATAGATATCTATATATATATATATATATATATATATATATATATATATATATATATATATATATATATAGCCATATGAGATATATTTAGGTACATAAACATATACACACACAAAAGGTATCAGTAACCATACATATGTAGAGATAGTGTAGAAGTAATGGGTGCTATGTCTATCCCTCAGCCAGAAGCCATTCAACTGTCACTTGTGAAATGTGTAGTGTGGCAACCATTCCCACAAATGAGAATACTGACATTAAACATATACCCACCCACAATTCAAAGGACATGACAAGACACACAGGTATGCATACATATATAACCTTTATTCCTGTACTATACAATAATGTATGCCAGTACTGACACCACATAAGGTTTGAAATATGCAATCAGTCATGAATGGAAGGCCCTCACAAAACAGTAGATGTAAACAATGTGTATATATACCATACTATGCTGTCCAGGCCAAGGCCTTCAATTAGTACAACAGTAGGAACAGGATTTGCCTTCAGGATATGTAGCAATCAACAATTACAGATGTAGTTCAGCAGCCACCAATTACACCCTGTAGTCAAGCACTAGGGGGAAAAGTAGCACTAGTGATATTGTCACAGTATCTTGTACATAACATTGCTTAACCTAACATCTCACTATCACACTGAATGACCATCTTCTTAACAGTTATATCACTGAAAAGGTGTCGTAGCCTAGGTTAATGGCATAGAACTCCCCCTGCCATAAAAGGCTGTACAAGGGCAAGGAACACTATGTGCCACACACTTACCTCAGGAATGTACAAGGGCACATATGTGTTCTACAGCTGTTGCCTCCATATATATGGACATAGCCCAACAGTTGGTGTGGAAGTCCATGACATGACTGGGATGATAGCAGTAAAGCTAATGGTAGTAAATAATGATAGATCATTACCTAACAACCCTTCCTGTATCACATCGGTACAAAGACTGGCATATATGTGAAGGACAGAGGCAGGAACATAGGGCCACATTTGCATTATTGCTGTTACACACCATGGAAATTGCTGGTGTTACAGGATTCGTTGCAGCATACCTTTATGCAGGGATATGACATTGAAATACAAATGGATGTAGCCATGTACTGATAACAATCAACAGACAGAATGCCACAGATATATTTGGGACAATACCTGTGTGGTGCACAGAGAAAACCTAACAGCCAATCACCCTAGTATCATATGGATAGAACCACAGTTGAGAGCTATGCAGACAGACAACATTCCATGAAAAGTACTATGTACACAGAAACCCTGTAAGAACAGCAAGATTGCACACAACAACACAGGTTTACCACATGCATATGTGGAAACATAGTGGTAGTGACAATGGCATGCAGTTGAAATACCCTGTAACAGCCCTACAACTTTAGTGTCCCCACAGGGACAATGTCTATAACCACATAGCAGAAGGTGTTGTACAATACAATATATGGCCCAATGGTACACATACCAGACACATACCAGTAGAGTAGTGTGAACATTATGTTGAAGCTGATATGGTGGTGGGAGACTGATATGTGTATTGCATTATGGTAAACTTGACATATGAGTTGCTCAGACATATTTCCTTCGTTATGTCTTTCAGGGAGTATGGCACACCCGAGAATCCCCGCATACAGTGCCACTGAGGAGGAGATCATCATCACCAGCATCATCCACAACTATCAGCTGCTGTTCTCACAGACAAGCATGGACCAGCAGGAGAGAACAGCCATGTGGACTTATGTGGTCTACAGGGTGAATGAGGTGGGGATGCACAGCAGAACTTTTGAGCAGGTCTGCCACCATTGTCGTGACCTGCTCCAGCAAGTACGTCATCATGCTGCTGCCATGCGGGGTGACCACCTTGCAACAGGGGGGGCCATAACATCCACCCCCCACCAGAGTGGAGGAGCTGCTCATCAGCCTGGTAACACCTGCCCACTTGCAAGAGCTCCAGACCTATACGGTCATGGAGGTGGGTGCTACTCACACACCACACGTTGAGCATGCAGGTAAGTTTCCAGGGCATATCAGTAGACTACTGTAGTGTATGCATCTGTACAGGTAGACGATGCATAAGTGAGATGTGGGGCATGTTGCTGTGTAGTACCAATAAGCAGTAATGCATAAACTGTAGCACTGTGGACTTCAGCTGTTGTTGTACTGTAATATTGCAGCCACCTTGTTGCAATGCCACAGCTGTGGCTACTGACATCAACTCTATCCCATGTCAATGTAGGTACCTCTGGGATACCAGCAAGGCAGCGGCTGTATGCTGTTGAATATGGTTTAAGGTTATGCTTGGCAATTCACTGTGCATGTCATAGCTAAGGTGTAGGCTATGTACACATCTAACACACCTACCCATACTGCATGCTGTACATGTGCACTGACACAGCACACACCTCACTAATGGGATTACCAGCCTCAAACACATGCAATACACAGTCCATCTCAGAGAACTGTGGCTATACTCCAGTGCACATTGCCCAGGCACAGCTGACATCTGCCCAACATACACAGCTATGTCATACACAGAGCAGTTGAACATGCTACATATAACGACATCCCACTCTCTCTGCTAACACACGCTCCAGGGTCCTAAACCTAATCATATACATGGCCATACATCTGTAGATAGCAATTGCAGATTAACAAATACACCTACGTCCACGTGCACTGTTAATGGGGTTGAGAGGCCCCACACACTATACGTCTTGTACAAATAGGCATCCCCCCACAGCCAAGCACCTGTGGGCTGCAGTACACTACCAAGTACAGTCTGCCTCCCACAGGACATGTAATATGTGGAAGCCGTCAACGTCCCCAGGATACAGATTCACATACACATATATGTTGATACAGAAGTATATATATGGGTTCATATATATATGTATATATATATATATATATATATATATATATATATATATGTATGTCTATATATATATATATATATATATATATATATATATATATACACATGTGACTACACATACCCACACAGATATATGTACAGTCAGATACGTATGTAGGAGGTGCACACAATATGGAACAGCCAGTATGCCTACAGTTAACACCTGAACAACTGGGCACTGTATGTGCTAAACATACTAATATCAATTATTGCATGCAACGTATACCCATAGAAAGGTAATAGGAAAGACACCACACACAGGTTTGCAGAAATGGGACTCCTTTAATTGTGTACCATAACAGTCCGATATGCCATATCATACGGCTGTTCAAATACTGACAACCATATAAACGGAGTACTGCAACTGTGAAACAATTACACTTTTACAGTAGTCTGGAAAGTTTCACAACTGTTGCAGTCCAAGCCAAGCCCTTCTAAAGGTACAATACTGCTGACAGACTGAGTCACAGGTTACCACACAATCAACAGTATGTACTGCAGGTGTGTAGTTCAGCAGCTTCTCTCTACACTCTGTGCAAACTCAATAGGAGGTAAAGACGTTTTGTGATCAAATGGGTTGTACCCAGAACATAACAAGGCATAACGCACAGACCAGACTACATTGTAGGAGGCAGTAGGCTTACAGTACCCCAAGTCATGTAAGTAATTGCACTATAGGTGGAGTATACGGTACTGTACATCCACATATCTTGTGGCAGCTCACCCCTGATACCCCCACATTTGTAACAGCCTAGGTCATTTATGGTGATCCCCACCTGAACTCAATAATACAAGACCATGTACCACTGTTACATACACTGGCCTCTGCAGTGCATAAAGGTGCACATGTGTTGTGTAGGTGACACCCACGCATATATGGCCCCAGCCCCAGTGTATGTGCAGAGGATACAACAGCAGTGTACTAATGACAGCAATGGCAGTGTGATATACTCACAGCCCACTACAGAACAACCCCCAACAGTATGACAAATGCACACAGCTTGGTATGTAGATGGGGGACAGAGGCTGTAATACAGACATATATTTGGAACACTGTTGCCATACACTAAGCAAGGTGTTGGTGTTACAGGATAGTCTGCAATATACTCTTTGTCAGGGAATTGAGGTTAGATATATACATGGATGTAGCCATGTACTGGTAGCATGCAACACATGCACTGCTAGTGTCATATCTGACACAGGGCTTGTGTGGTGGATGGACAACACATGATAGGCATACCTCTGCCCAGCAAGAGGTTAGGTCCACAGTAGTGAGCTATGCAGACAGACTGCATTCCAAGGTACACTAGAATGTACACACACACACACACACACACACACACACACACACACACACACACACACACACACACTGTAACACTATTACTATGCAAAACATTACACAACTCTACCCACAGTATGTCTGTAGTTCCTGAACCTTCTACAAATATGTGTCCACTCTGAGTGTGCATGTTCTCCTGTAAGAAGTATTACTACCTGCTGCCTGTATCACTGATGCCCACACACAGGACGGATGTCCATCACACAGGATATATGAAGGGACCACAGCCACATGCTGTAGGGATTTATAGTGGGTGGTTGCCATGACAGTGGTAATTCAATGTAGTACACGTGTCATTACATATATATATATATATATATATATAGATATATATATATATATATATATAGATATATATATAGCTATCTGGATAGGTATATGTACATATATTTCCACCATATGGCCTGGACATGGAGTGTAGCCGTACCCCAGCCCCTACAGTCCCAATGTTGTAGTGCAAGGGGATGTCAGGTATTTGTAGCAGGTATATTACTAGATTGTTGCTACTGTCATTGGGATTGTCTTCACAGATATGGTGTGTGTGGATGCTGAAATCTGCTTATGACATGTATGCCATTGGCTACTGACAGACATCCTATGGAAATCATTGTAAAGTACTGCTGCTAGCATGCAATGCCCCTGTGGAGTGCAGCAGAGATATTGGCTACTATATATGGAACTTCCAACACACCCTGTACAGTCTAGAGGTATCACATATTCCCTTAGTGTACTACATGTGTACCAGGCCCGACAATATGGATGTAGACTGCCATGTAGATGGGTATAACATATAATGACTGGTATACATTTGGCACCATAGGTGTTGGATTCACACACTCCTGTCTGTTCTGACACATAATGACTGCTGGTATAGAGGTGCCATGGACAGGTACTACCCACTAGAAATTGACATACATCTGTACAGCATCCCACTGCTCTGTTTGGCATACAGGATGTTTAAGGGAGGCCCGGCTGCAGTACATCCGGCAAGTATCTACACATGACATCCCACTGGTAAGTATACTAAGCTGGTTGGCATGTAACAATGCATTGTGCAGTCTTATAGGCAGACTGGCTCAACACTGGCCTACATCTCGTATGGGGGAATGCACATATACCTGCATATATAGCAGGTGCAAAAGCCATGTCACAGCACAGGGTAAGATACACCTGTATGACAGTGCATAACCACAACCAATGTGAACACAGCCACAGCTACATATGGTAGGCCAGCATAATATTACAGTATATGGACTATCTGTTCTACACCATCCTCATATGGGCCACTCATAGAATGTCCCTACATATACTGGGCTGCTACACAGTTTGGCCTGATGGCTGTCTGTGGTATGGGACATGTGTGTGTATGGCCCTACAAACATGTACGGCAAAATGGTACCATACAGTGGGGCATCATGTAACATCTGATAGAAGGGGAGCTAGGACAATGACATCTAGCACAGTCTATACACAGGCTAAAGTACATATTAACAATACACACACTGCGACATTCACCATCACTACACAGACCTCAGTACTGTACAAACATCCACAGAATGTCCAGCTTATGTCATGAAATATACCCCCTACTGTACATGACATGTGTAGCAATCTGATATATCACCGGCTTGTTATCAGATATGATGACACTATTTATGGTGCACAGCACATATGCACCACTTCATGCACGTCATATGTACAAACTTTGACAGTGGTGTGGCTGACAGTACATAAACAGGACCAGTATAGACATGTTGCTGTGATAACCTTGTATATTTTCCATTGTAACTGTGTTTGTTGCAACGTATGTCCTATGAGGGATATGAAGTCTGCCGCGGCCTTCACCATCTACAGACTGCAATCCTCACACTATAGTCTGCATTCCACAGTGAGATGCACTGTGGCTAACACATGAAACCATAGGCACAACACTGCCCAGTCTGCAGATGACCCTGCAGACGGGGATTCCTCATATACATAGAACTGACATGGTAGGCATTACTACATGTATGACAGGTATATCCAGACAAACACTGTTAGACCAACATTACTCCAAATGCAGTATAGCAGCACTTACAGTCTGTAGTCAGGACAGGCAAATCTCTCTCCTGTTTGTTGCCCTCTTTCCACAGTGTATGTTGTTAGCGGTAAATCCCCAATCCATCTGAGATGATGTTTGCCAAACAACAGATCTAGTTCCTGCTCACAGTGACTGAAAATGCCCAACACCACCATGATGTTCCTAGGTATTGGAATGTGTTTCCATGCAATTGGCTATGGGATTGTTAACACAGCTGTTCAACATGCAATCAGCTACGAGAGGGCTGCAATTCATGCAGAGGCCATCAGCTGATCATGAGCATCACATAAAATACACATGCTGCTGCCTAAGCAAGGCAGGTGTGGGTCTTTGCATCCACCAGAGAGGGAGTGGGGGAGGCAGACAGAGGCAAATACATATCCGGGAGGGGTGGGAGTGTAAAACTGAAGCATGTTTGTGTCACACACTTACCAGCACAGGGTATCAACCCCCTGACAACTATGTAGTGCTATCACAGGTCAATGCAGTTATTGGATGCACCACATGGGTTTCCTGATGTAGATCACTCAGAACATATATGTGAGGGTGAGTGACATCTGCAACAGGGATACAGTAGATATACAGTAGGTGTCGTACATGTGCCTGTCTGCATGAACAGGTGCCAGCGTCAACACAGGCACACTCACACAGGGACGCACACACATTGACACACTTGGCAGGGCAAGGAGTGTAACACATCAATAGTGCAATTGCCACAACACATCAATGTGTAAGTATCGCATGCACCACAGAGGTCATATGGAGGCCGTATGGGCAAAGAGTATGAGGAAATGTCAGACATCAGACAGCATGCTTCAGTATGCCCTGGGGGGTTGTAGTGAGTGTGGATGTGGACATACGCACCATACAACACACACACACGAACACACAGGGTGCCAGTTCTGACATGCGTGGGTGCATGTCTACACGGGTGTGTGGTGGTCAACTGTGCCAGCAGGCTGTACAAGGGTAGGCAATGGGTATACCTTGGCATCAGGCCACATGACAATGGTCTGCATTTTGGATCAGGCCTGTAGTTACTGCATTTGCCCATATAGTTGGGTATTGCATCCCCCAATCAGTCACCTGGGTGACTATTGTGTGTGGCCAATTCTGTACACCACATGCCATGTATGTGTTCCTTAGTCCATGACATAGATGGTGTCTGGGATGTGCACACCTCCCACATGCATGTACAGTGACATGTGGAACTGTACCTGGGGTGTCTGGCCCATGTTGTGAACACAGATTATCATCAGATGTGCCAGTCTTGCCCGCCTGTGGCAGGAATTGTTAATGGGCAGCAGGTTTACCCTTTACCTATGTTGATGGCATGCCAACAGCATTCCCTGATGTCAGTGTTATCTGTCCATACAAGACATGGTGTCAGGCATGGTATGTCCATTGTGAGTCACATGTGAAGGCACCACAGGTGGTGCAGGTGTCCATTGGGGAACATGGCAGAGGTGCACTGTCTGCATGTATGTGCATATTGGACAGATGGGCAGGGTGACATGCCCTATGTAGCCCACTGCTATCACTGCATAGCTACTATCAGTGGCCAATATGCAGTGTACTACCCACATATTGGCTGCTGCCTAGGCATGTGTGTTCATATGACACATGGGTTGAGTGTGTGCTCTGGGTAATAGTGGGATTGCTAACTTGGATTGTCTGGCCTTGATGTCACGTGTATGGGTATGGCTTTGTACCCCAGCCTCCCAACTAATTTACATCTGTTATCCCTGTATGGTTGACATTGTGATATATAGTAGGGTCACCATAAAATAAATTAGCAAAACCCCCTCCATATTGCCCACACACTCACCTCTACAGAGGATATGAGTTACACCACCTGTCATGTCTGGGATTAGAACCCCTACCTAATTACTTTATTACACTGTAGTACTACACAGTTATAGTATGCACCACAGACATGACTGGAGTACTATTTCCCTGAAGGTGTATTTCACAGTGAATGACATCAGCAGGATTGCCAAAGTAGGGCATTTCAACTGTACTGCAAGTGACTAGCCTAAAATGCATTGCTCTTGTGCAAAGACAGTGAGACACACACAAAACATCCACAAGTGACATGTGCAGGTATAGAACCCCTGACAAAGGTTTATATCACACTAGAGCATGGAGCTGTTATGGGACACACCACAGGGATTACTAGAGATGTTTTTCCCTAAAGGTGTATTTCACATTAAATGACATCAACAGGTTTACCAAAGTAGGACTTTTCAACTGTACTGCAAGTGACTAGCCTAAAATGCATTGCTCTGTACACAGACAGTGAGACACACACAAAACATCTACAACTGACATGTGCGGGTATAGATCCCCTGATTGAGGTCTATATCACACTACTCATTAAGCTGTTATAGGCCACACCACAGGGATTACTAACTAACTTTCTCCTCAAAGTTGTACTTCACAATGAATGACATCAACAGACTTGGCAAAGTAGGGCATTTGAAATGTACTGCGAGTGAGTAGCCTGTGATGTATTGCTCCATACACAGGCAATGCAACACACACAAAATATCCAGAACTGCCATGGGTGGAGATGGAACCCTACCATAGTTCTATATCACACTACAGCAGTGAGCAGTTACAGGACACCCTACAGAGATTACTGGGCTATGATTTTCCCACAGGTGTATTTCTAGGTGAGTGACATTAGCAGCCTTGCCAAAG
This sequence comes from Protopterus annectens, assembly GCF_019279795.1. Lineage (NCBI taxonomy): Eukaryota > Metazoa > Chordata > Ceratodontiformes > Protopteridae > Protopterus > Protopterus annectens. The sequence continues at coordinate 748,294,680 of NC_056734.1, read as the reverse complement.
TTGAGTATATGAATTCTAAGGAGTGTGAGCAACCTAAAAAGCATCATTTGTTACTCAGTCACAAACAGACAAAGACACACAGTTACCAAGTCTGGGGTTAGAACACCTAAATATCTAACTACTTTATTATACTACAGCAGTACGCAGTTACAGGACACGCTACAGAGTTTACTGGGCTATGATTTCCCCAGAGGTGTATTTCTAGGTGAATGACATCAGCAGCCTTGCCAAAGTTGAGTATGTGTATTGTACAGGGTGTGAGTGGCTTAAAAAGCATTGCTCCCTATGCAGTCAGACACACACACACACACAGTTGCCAGGTATGGGGTTAGAACACCTACCTAACTACCTTATCACACTACAGTAGTTACAAGATGCTCTATGAAGATTACTGGGCTATGGTTTTCCCAGAGGTGTATTTCTAGGTGCGTGACATCTGCAGCCTTGCCAGTGTTGTGTATATGAACTGTACTGAGTGTGAGTATCCTAGAAAGCATTTCTCTCTACACAGGCAGAGACCGAGACATGCACACATCTGGGGTTAGGACTACTATCTAACTAGTTTATCAGTACAGCAGTACACAGTTATGGGACGCGCCATGGGGATTACTAAGATACAGCTCCCCCAAAGGTGTATTTCACATTGGATGACCTCAGCAGGCTTGTCATGATACTGCTTTGGTGTGGGCAGTGTGTGTATGGGCTGTAACCCATTCATGTAGGGGTTGACATGCTGCATGCAGGCACACATGGGGTCATATGCCACAGGTACATGTATACAGCTACTAGGTGACAACTTCCTTGTACAGTCATGTTGCACAGCTGGTACGTGCAACATGCAGTCATGCTGACAGATACTGGTGGCTAGTATCTGCAGTGAGTGACACCTGCACGTCATGTGTTTGGGGCCCTTTGGCTGTGTGCTGGGTGGGACAGGCCCAGATGGCTCCTTGTCACAGTCACCCTCTTCAACACATCTATGTCCATCTACCTTTGGCTTATTATAGTGTGGTGTCCTTAAATATATGTCTGTATTCCTATCCACTGTGTGTGCAAGGCAGGAGTGGTGCATACTGACATGTCTGCACTGAGAACTGCAACTGCCAGATATGTCTGGTCCACTGTTGTTTGCTGACATGGCCTTCTTGTGTTTAAGTGTGTGAGCATACCCAGTATGGCCATCTAGACTGCATGTGTGGATCAAGTCCAGGTGGTTTGTACTGCGGTGCTGACCTTTGTTTTGTACACCAACAGGTGCTGTGCAAACATGCTGTGTCTGCAGGGTATATATCAGTCATTTGGCATTGACTGTTGCTACATTTCTGCATAGCAGGGGGGGGCACCTGACTGTTTCTACATTTCTACACAGGGGTGAGGGGGGCATGCTTGACTGTTACTATAAGTGTACATAGGATGTGATAAGAGACCTTAGGACACAGGTGGACAGTAGACTCTCCTTTGATAATCACATCACCACAGTAGTCAGGAAATCCTTCTATGTGGCACATCTCATCACAAAAGGTTTCTCATCCAGGAAAAAAAGAGGTCATTGTTCCCCTCTCCTCGTCACTCATTAGACCCATTACAGAGTACAATGCCCCTTTTGGTATGTACCTCACAAGACATCTACAACAACTGGAAAGGCCACAGAAATACCTCACAAAGAGGATTACCGGCCTCAAAGAGATGCCCTATGCAGACCGTCTCAAAAACTGCAGCTTTACTCTGTTGCATATCGCCTACTCAGAGGTGATCTCTGCCTAACACACAAAGCTATGTCAAACCCAGAGCTTTTAGACATGCTCCACTTAAAGAAATCCCAATCCCTACAAGCTACATGCTCTAGGGACCTAAACCTCATCACCACAATAAACAGAACATGCTAGAGGGATAGATTCCTGTCCCAGAGACTTCCCATTCTCTGGAACAAACTACCTATCTATATCAAACAAAGCTTCTCATTAGCACTGTTCAAGAAAAATCTTGATGATTGGATGGGAGATAGGAAATTCACCCTGGGGATCACTTCTGTGGCTCTGCTCAACAGTGGCACAGGAAAATAATTTTCTTGGGTGGCAAAAGCCAGGGTACCTTTGGCTAGGCTTATATAGGCCTTAGGGCCAGTAGCCTAGTACCTACCTATGAACCTATAAGGTAGCATGCTGTGTCTGCAGGGTATACATCAGTCATTTGGCATTGACTGTTGCTACATTTCTGCATAGCAGGGGGTCCCTGACTGTTTCTGCATTTCTACACAGGGAGGGCACGCTTGACTGTTACTATAAGTGTACATAGGATGGTGGGGCACACCTTACACTTTTACACATTTGCTAGGACTGTACTGGTATGTCGGGTACACTATTTCAGTCTGTAGTCTTACCAATCGTGCTGGCTAGAGGCATACCAGTGTACTACAGATCTTAGCTTTCACTACCGACATATTAGTTTCTGACTTCCTAGCCTTCACAACTTACATCCAACTGGCTGGCCTGCTGTAGTCTGTCTGTGTAGGCCTAGGGTTGGGGTTACCCATGGGGCTCATTCAGAGGCCATAGTACAGCATGTCTTTGTGTTTGTCTACACCTATCCTGCTGGCTGTGACTGTTGTTGTGTATGTGCCCCCCCAACTGGCATGTGTGTGTCACTTACCTTGTGGGTGTCCCAGTATTGAGGGTGGTGCTGCAGGGCTGCCTATGTCTGATGCACATAGTACACTCCCTACACATGGTTGAGCACAAGTAGGACAGTTTGGCATCCCTTTTACTGTATGTGTGAGTCGGAGAGTGGTGTCATTCCCTGGGTCCCTACTGTGTCAGTGCATGCGCTATGCGATGCCTCTTTGCCAAGGCCAGGGCATACCGGGCACGCCTCCTTCTGCCTGCTGAGGCAGGCTCATGTTGTTCCTCCTCTGGGTCACTCTGTGCCTGTGCAAGCCTTGACACTGGTGGGGGGCTGTGTGGCCCTGCCCCATGCTGTTCCTGCTGCAGCTGTTTCCACAGGATCATATTGTGTAGCATGGCACATACAAGGACAATTTGGGAGTTGGTGACTACTGCAAGGCTCCATCGGATGTGCCCAGGCACCGGAACCGTGACTTGAGCATCCCAAACACATGCTCTATTATGATTTGTGTTTGTGCATGTGCGTCATTATGGAGTTGTTGTTCGGGTGTGTGTGCATTTCTGATGGGTGTCATCAGCCATGGCTCCAGTGCATATCCAGCATCCACCACTAGGTGACCGTGTGGGATGTCCCCACTGGCAAATGTCTGGTAAAGCTGCGTCAGATGCCAGATGTGGGAATTGTGGTAGCTTCCAGGGCAGCCAGCACACACATTCATTATTATGCCCTGGGCATTGCACACGACCTGTCAGTTGATGGAGGGGAAGCCCTTGCGGTTGATTTAGACCCTACCCCGCTCAACTGGTGATTCCTTAATGCATATGTGCATGCAGTCTATTGCACCCGCTACCTCAGGGTATTCTGCTATTTGGTGGAAGAGATGCATATTGCTGGCCAATGCCTCATGGGTGATGGGGAAATATACATGCTCACCGACATGTGCTGACATGGCATCCAAGAACTGGTGGAGTACCCTGGATGCTGATGGCTGTGAAATCCCCATGATATCCCCAGTTGGCCTTTGGAAAGTAACTGTAGCCAGTATTCTTAGGTCTACACATATCTTGGTATCCACTGGGATGGGTTCCCCTCTGTTAGTTCTGCAGGTGTGGCCGGCACAGCTCCACAATTTGCTGTAGGAGGTCCCTGTCCACCCTATAGCATTCCACTGTCTCCAGCTCATGTAGCCCTTGGTAGGTTACCCTGGGTCTATACACTCTTCTCTGTCTCCTCACTGTGGGTTGCTCAGCAGCATTCACATCCTCACCACCCTTAGCCTCTTGCTGGTTTATGAAAGCAAAAGCAGCCACCTAACATTTTTTCTCTTGCTTTCGTTTTGTAAAATGTGCCCATCTGTATACACCCGTGGTGCAGAGTATTTGGGAAAAACAAGGGGGAAAGGTTTTTGCATAGTTTATAGTGGTGTGCTGGGCTGGGCTGGTCTGCTGCCTGTGTAATTGGCTGATTCTGATACATTTCACCTATCAGCTAAGCCAGTTCTCCTTGATTACCTTACTAGTCCTATTTTCCCTTCCCATTGCCTCCCTTTTTAAGCTCATGTGCGTGCAACGTAAATGGAGTGCTCAAATGTGCACGGAGCTGCTTTTTCCTGGTTTAACTTCCTTTTTCTTCCTTTAAAACCTGGTGCGCGGTGCGCACACCCGCTTACACTTTGTAAAGAGTGCTAGGCAGGTTTAGACACACCCCTAGCTTAGCTGTGCTAAGCTAGGAGCAATCCCAAGCCACAGATCTCCAATCCACTTACAGTATGCCTGACACACCCCCCCATGATGTCACCTATATCCTAGTCTTGCACCCAGCTATTTATATTCTTACACTCTTGGGACCTGCCTCACACCCTTGAAAATCTGGGATTCACTAACCTTTCCCTCGTTTGCATAGGATTGCCTGCTAATGCATAGTTACATGTCCCACACTGAGCCTCTCCCCCTTAGCAACCACTACTCATTGGCCAGGTTGTCTTTTGCCTGCCATTGACTTGCATGGCCGAATACTGATTTTTGTTAGAATGCTCATTTTCAGTTTATTTTTTTTTCTCCCCGATCCCGTTTGTGGGCCACTGCCCTATGCTTAAACAGCTGAGATCGGCAAAAAAAAAATAAATAAAAGTTGTTTTATTTATTTTTTAAACAGTTTGCAATGCCAATGGCCTTCTACCTGGCCATTCACATGCTTTCTCAATAATATGCAGCCTTTATTTGGAGCTGTCATACCTACGTTTTGGAATTTGCAGAAATGTACTCTGTTACTAACCGAGTGCATTTCTGCAGATTAAGCTTCCTGGATTGCAATATCACCTCATTTGCATGGATTTCTCCAGCAAATGAGGTGATTTGCATACCAGGGTTTAGTCTGTGCAAGATTAGTGCTGGAGCTTTCGTGCATGCCCCTGCCAGCTGTTCCTGGATCGCATGGCAGATATATTGCCTGTGTGAGCTACTGCACTCCATGCAAGCTTTTGAGAATCTGGGGGAAAGTTGCATACATACAGTGGTAACTATGTTATCAAGCCGAGTTTCAAAGTATTACAATGTAATATATTTCAGTTAGAGCCATAGACTTTGTAAATCAACACTGCAGTACTTTTCTTAGAAGAATGGGTAATATGCTATCCTGATTACAGAGGCCAGAGCAGGCTGTATACAACAGTAACAAAATAACAAAGCAACAAAGTGAAATGTTAGATTATTTCTTTGTTTATTTATTTATTTCACATCTGTTAGCCATGTAAGTACACCAGTCAAGAAACCCTTACCAGGCACTACTAGGGCCAACATGGCAGTTACAATCTGAACAGCATGTTTACAGTAGTAATTAGTATGCAATAGAAATAGGGGTGCAGTACAATATCAACAATATGTTGTGTGCTTACAGTAGTAATTGGTATTTTCTGTGTAGGCAGGATAAAAAGAAAACCACAAAGCTTATTTACAGGTTCCCTACTTCAAAGTCAGCCCTCGAAATTCTGATTGCCAACAAGCAATGGAAAAAAAAAAAAAAAAAAAAAATGGGAGAAGAGCAAATTTTGAAAATTGGTCTTCTCCTTTAATGTTTTTGTAGGCAGTTGAAGAAAAGCCCCCATGCCTCTCAGAATTATATATACCATCTTCAAGACCAATATTCCTTGGAGAAAAGGCAATATTCCAAGAAATGGCATCTTGTACTTAGTATATGCGAGTCCAATATTTCAGCCATTTAATCTCCATGTTTTGGGACTCACACTAGCAGGTTCCAACATTTCAAATAGTTACCTTGTTTACAATATAGTGCTAATAATTCTCTTTCTGAGGACTGTTAGGAACATAGGAACATACTAGGCAAGTGATCATGAAGACCATAAGATTCCCAGCCAAATGTCCCTTTAAGCAGACAAACTTAAAATTCTTGCCACCATTTTGAAACAGTTAATAGTGCTCACTACCCAAACTGAGCAGAGTCATACATTATAACCCTCTTGTAAATTTATGTCTACCCATACAGTCATCAAGACTAGCCTTTAAGGTATCTAAAGTAGTACCTTCTTTGACTTGTAACAATAATGTATTCTGTTGGCTAGGAATACACTGAATTATGAAGAAATAGGAAGTCAAATAGGACTTGGTCTTTTATGGCTCAAAAAGCAAGACACAGGCAATCTCACAGCAAGCCATTGGTTATTGAGTATAAGGAGAGTTGTGTCAGGGTAACAAAAGGATTTAAAACCTTTACTTTTCTTGGTTAGAATTCTTTGGGAACTTTCTATCTGACTGATTTGCTTGGATTTGTACAAACCAAAGGCTCATTATATTCAGCAATTGGTCTAATAAGGAAAGAGAACAGTGGTAAGATGTATTCTTTGGGCCTCTAAGATAGTCCATTGGAACTTAACTGGGTTATGTGGAAGGATTTCCTGATTGTTGAGAAAAATTGATTATCAGAAGAGGAAAAAATTAGGAGTACCATTTATAACATATGAGGTGGAAACAACTTTTCGACCAAACAATGCCATGCTGTACTTTTTTCATTTAGTTTGAGGCCATTTTTAATACAGTGTGTATGTGCATATTCCAACAGATAACAGTGCCCAGTTTGCAGTTATTAGCAAATGTGGTCAATCATATTTCTAGTATATTGGCTTGGATGTCTGCAAAATAAATAGGAGAAGGCCTGGAACTGATCCCTATGTACTCCACTAGTTACAAATTTAAATTCACATAGGGAACTGGCAATTTTCACAACTTGGGGTCTGTTGGTAAGGGGTTTATATTAATCTCGTCTAATCTTTCAATAATTTCAGCATGGGGATAGTATCAAAAGCCTTGGACAGGTCAAGACAGGCAGTGTACACAGAGTGACTACATGACATAAAGATTTTAGGTCAGAACACAGAACAGACATTTCCAGTGTCTCATGTTAATGGTAACAGTACGACATCAAATACAAATGATCAGAATGCAATACATTCTTGTTAGTTGTTTAGAGGAAGCCAGTGCAAATATTACACTGAGGAGGGTTAGATGTAAGTGTACAGATACTAATCAGAGTGCAGAGAATAACAACAATCTTGTAGAAAAAGATCTATTTAATAATGTGAACACCAGAGTAAATAATACACAGACTTCAAGTCAAAGTAAAGAAGAAACATATACAAAGCTAAGCTAATGTTTCTAGTTCTAGAAAAAAGGATTTTCAGAATATCTATAAAGAGTGTGGTGGTCCAGCACCAAACCAGATGAGTTATCTCTCCTCATTCAGTGGCAGACTAAGGCTGGAAAGTGTACTGCTCAGGAATTCTGGAAAGTAAATCAATGGGTTGATAATTGCATGGAAAGAAAGCCATCTGGGGCAATTCTAACAGCCATTGTGAAAGAGTACAATACACATTCAGTTGCACATCATTGAGGTAATGAAAGTAGGTAACTCCTGTCTAGCACACTGCACATTTACAGACACTTCCAGCAGGTCCAAGGCATGCCTGGCAGAGATATTTAGTCACCTGTGTACAATCAAAGGTCCTGTTCATAGTGGCATACCTTGCATATGCATTATGAGAACTTATTAAGTAGTTTCCCTGACAACATGACCATAGCAAGTACCAAATAAAATGTAACAAGTGTTTCATAAGAAAGTATCCTGTGAAAACACTGTGCTTCAATTAACTGAAACAGACATACGGTGTTAAGGATATGTGTTATGAACCCAAAAAACAAATACTCAGTTCTTTTATATACAGTGTATGAAAACAAGTGTGATTGCTGTAGTAGCATTTTTCAGAGTAATCTAACACAATCTACTTAAATGGCATGCAGCAGCTGAGGTTCAACTTTTTGTATGAATTAGCAAAAATACCATTCAGTTTTGTGTAAAAATATAATTGAACATGAAAGTTTCCTTAAGCAAAACAAAAAAATTATCTCCTTATAACACTCAGTCTTTTTACTGGTTTTAAGCAAACTACAGTTTCTCCTATAAGCCTCTTAATAAAAAAAAATTCTTATTGTAATTTTTTACTCCTTGTAGCAACATTTCACATATAGGTGGTGGGGTTGCTATTCTTTTTCCGAATATTCCCAAATTCCAGACTTAAGGTCACTCTGGGATACACATTTTCTTAAGCTGCTAACAAGTACCCTTTTACATTTACCTAAAGGAGGTTAACCTGTTTTCAAATGTTTCCAAATACCAGTATTGTTTGGCTGCCTTATTTCCCAAGAAAACGCATAGAGACTCAATACATTTTTTCTATAATTTCATTATTCTTCTCCTGTATTCCAGTTGTCCTAAAGTATCCAAGACACTACAAATAAATTACTTTTCAATACACATATTCCTGGAGACTGAACTTCTGACATGTATAACTTGCAATCATTTGGATTGTCAGTCACCTCAGCTTGTTACACAGTATCTCGACCCACTATAGGTTTAGAGAGATGGCTTGCCTAATCTTATAAGAATAGAACATAATCCAGGTAGGCTGCATAAAATCATAATCTATGGGCAAACGTACAGGCATAGCTTGTTTAATTGCTTGTTGGCTTGTATTAACATTTTTACAGGCAGAATACTGTTGTTAACTGTGTAGTATTTGACTATGAGGCACTATTTTAGAATATTTAAAATAAAAAGATCATGTAGTTACACTTTTGTTTACAGTCAAACACTCATACCTAGTTGAAAGCTTATTGTAAGCCTAGAGTGCTTGCAGGTTTAACTCGGGGTTTGAAATTTCACATAACAACAGATATTCTAGTAAGGCAATTAGCTGTTCAGAAGACTGATCTCGCTGGAATGCACAGTTTCTTAAGCGGATAGCAAGTGCCCTTTTACATTTACCTATAGCCAACATTTTTAAAATTGTACTTGCATCCTTTACATCAGGTAACCCCCATGTGTTCCCCAATATTATTAAGGGACAAGCCATTAGAGCCTGCAGACTTAATGCCAGTAAAAAAGGCTTTAATGATGAGTTGGAATGTTTAAGTACTAATTTTATTAACAGGGGTTATCATCAACAAATCAAATTAACTTGCGATAAATTTCATGAACTTGGAAATGATGTTGCTTCCCCATATTTTTCTGAGAAAAGTGACCAACATAGACCGGAAAAATCAAGGACAGTGGAACTAAGATACTTCATGTTTTGTGTAGAAACTGCAAGGAACCACCACGATGAAAAAACGATAATTTATTTTAACAAAAAGAACAAGCGCTTTCACGCACCACCATGGCGCGCTTCATCAGGTTACATTCATAAATTAAAACTCTGCCCTAAAATACAAAAACATTCCCAATCATCTAATTAAGAACGTCAATTAAAACAATTAATTAGTTCATTTTAAAGAAATAGCTACACAGTGTAGCGACAGATTCCTTTTAAATAGATACAGGCACTAAAATACATATAACTTTGTTAGTGCATTCAAAACTACAGACAAAGAGAAGGAAACCATTCCAAAAACATGGACAAGTCACATGTTTAGACCTATATAGCTTAGCTTAACTGTCAGCGACAGCTCTATATCACAACTTAGTATATAAAGAAATCAATCTATTCCATATTATTATACATTAATATGACTGAGCACAAGACAACAATAGATAAATATAAAAATATATGAAATTATGTATGCTAAAATATATAATGTAAGTGTATAATTAATGTGATAAAACAAACTCTGCATATGAGTTCATTCTAGACCACTAATGTACTGTACATATTCATATGCATATTATCTAACTGAATATGTAAAATTGATTAGATAAATATTCAAATATAGGTCCATCACTTTTAAAATGAATATATATTGGATCAAATACTTATAAAGTATAAAGTACAGACTGAAATAGTGTACCCGACATACCAGTACAGTCCTAGCAAATGTGTAAAAGTGTAAGGTGTGCCCCACCATCCTATGTACACTTATAGTAACAGTCAAGCGTGCCCTCCCTGTGTAGAAATGCAGAAACAGTCAGGGACCCCCTGCTATGCAGAAATGTAGCAACAGTCAATGCCAAATGACTGATGTATACCCTGCAGACACAGCATGCTACCTTATAGGTTCATAGGTAGGTACTAGGCTACTGGCCCTAAGGCCTATATAAGCCTAGCCAAAGGTACCCTGGCTTTTGCCACCCAAGAAAATTATTTTCCTGTGCCACTGTCGAGCAGAGCCACAGAAGTGATCCCCAGGGTGAATTTCCTATCTCCCATCCAATCATCAAGATTTTTCTTGAACAGTGCTAATGAGAAGCTTTGTTTGATATAGATAGGTAGTTTTTTCCAGAGAATGGGAAGTCTCTGGGACAGGAATCTATCCCTCTAGCATGTTCTGTTTATTGTGGTGACGAGGTTTAGGTCCCTAGAGCATGTAGCTTGTAGGGATTGGGATTTCTTTAAGTGGAGCATGTCTAAAAGCTCTGGGTTTGACATAGCTTTGTGTGTTAGGCAGAGATCACCTCTGAGTAGGCGATATGCAACAGAGTAAAGCTGCAGTTTTTTGAGACGGTCTGCATAGGGCATCTCTTTGAGGCCGGTAATCCTCTTTGTGAGGTATTTCTGTGGCCTTTCCAGTTGTTGTAGATGTCTTGTGAGGTACATACCAAAAGGGGCATTGTACTCTGTAATGGGTCTAATGAGTGACGAGGAGAGGGGAACAATGACCTCTTTTTTTCCTGGATGAGAAACCTTTTGTGATGAGATGTGCCACATAGAAGGATTTCCTGACTACTGTGGTGATGTGATTATCAAAGGAGAGACTACTGTCCACCTGTGTCCTAAGGTCTCTTATCACATCCTATGTACACTTATAGTAACAGTCAAGCATGCCCCCCTCACCCCTGTGTAGAAATGTAGAAACAGTCAGGTGCCCCCCCGCTATGCAGAAATGTAGCAACAGTCAATGCCAAATGACTGATATATACCCTGCAGACAAAGCATGTTTGCACAGCACCTGTTGGTGTACAAAACAAAGGTCAGCACTGCAGTACAAACCACCTGGACTTGATCCACACATGCAGTCTAGATGGCCATACTGGGTATGCTCACACACTTAAACACAAGAAGGCCATGTCAGCAAACAACAGTGGACCAGACATATCTGGCAGTTGCAGTTCTCAGTGCAGACACATGAGTATGCACCACTCCTGCCTTGCACACACAGTGGATAGGAATACAGACATATATTTAAGGACACCACACTATAATAAGCCAAAGGTAGATGGACATAGATGTGTTGAAGAGGGTGACTGTGACAAGGAGCCATCTGGGCGTGTCCCACCCAGCACACAGCCAAAGGGCCGAAAACACATGATGTGCAGGTGTCACTCACTGCAGATACTAGCCACCAGTATCTGTCAGCATGACTGCATGTTGCACGTACCAGCTGTGCAACATGACTGTACAAGGAAGTTGTCACCTAGTAGCTGTATACATGTACATGTGGCATATGACCCCATGTGTGCCTGCATGCAGCATGTCAACCCCTACATGAATGAGTTACAGCCCATACACACACTGCCCACACCAAAGCAGTATCATGACAAGCCTGCTGAGGTCATCCAATGTGAAATACACCTTTGGAGGAGCTGTATCTTAGTAATCCCCATGGTGCATCCCATAACTGTGTACTGCTGTACTGATAAACTAGTTAGATAGTACTCCTAACCCCAGATTTGGCAACTGTGTGAGTGTGTGTATGTGTGCATGTCTCGGTCTCTGCCTGTGTAGAGAGAAATGCTTTCTGGGCTACTCACACTCAGTACAGTTCATATACACAACACTGGCAAGGCTGCAGATGTCACACACCTAGAAATACACCTCTGGGAAAACCATAGCCCAGTAATCTTCATAGCGCGTCTTGTAACTGCTGTAGTGTGATAAAGTAGTTAGGCAGGTGTTCTAACCCCATACCTGGCAACTGTGTGTGTGTGTGTCTGGCTGGATAGGGAGCAATGCTTTTTAAGCCACTCACACCCTGTACAATACACATACTCGACTTTGGCAAGGCTGCTGATGTCATTCACCTAGAAATACACCTCTGGGGAAATCATAGCCCAATAAACTCTGGAGCGTGTCCTGTAACTGCGTACTGCTGTAGTATAATAAAGTAGTTAGATATTTAGGTGTTCTAATCCCAGACTTGGTAACTGTGTGTCTTTGTCTGTCTGTGAATGAGTAACAAACAATGCTTTTTAGGTTGCTCACACTCCTTAGAATTCATATACTCAACTGCCTCACACCCTTGAAAATCTGGGATTCACTAACCTTTCCCTCGTTTGCATATGATTGCCTGCTAATGCATAGTTACATGTCCCACACTGAGCCTCTCCCCCTTAGCAACCACTACTCATTGGCCAGGTTGTCTTTTGCCTGCCATTGACTTGCATGGCCGAATACTGATTTTTGTTAGAATGCTCATTTTCAGTTTATTTTTTTTTCTCCCCGATCCCGTTTGTGGGCCACTGCCCTATGCTTAAACAGCTGAGATCGGCAAAAAAAAAATAAATAAAAGTTGTTTTATTTATTTTTTAAACAGTTTGCAATGCCAATGGACTTGGCCATTGGCATGCTTTCTCAATAATATGCAGCCTTTATTTGGAGCTGTCATAGCTCCATTTTGGAATTTGCAGAAATGTACTCTGTTACTAACCGAGTACATTTCTGCAGATTGCACTTGTCTTGCATGGACTTTTGCAAGCTTCCTGGATTGCAATATCACCTCATTTGCATGGATTTCTCCAGCAAATGAGGTGATATGCATACCAGGGTTTAATCTGTGCAAGATTAGTGCTGGAGCTCTCGTGCATGCCCCTGCCAGCTGTTCCTGGATCGCATGGCAGATATAGTGCCTGTGTGAGCTACTGCACTCCATGTAGGCTTTTGAGAATCTGGGGGAAAGTTGCATACATACAGTGGTAACTATGTTATCAAGCTGAGTTTCAAAGTATTACAATGTAATATATTTCAGTTAGAGCCATAGACTTTGTAATTCAACACTGCAGTACTTTTCTTAGAAGAAAGGGTAATATGCTATCCTGATTACAGAGGCCAGAGCAGGCTGTATACAACAGTAACAAAATAACAAAGCAACAAAGTGAAATGTTAGATTATTTCTTTGTTTATTTATTTATTTCACATCTGTTAGCCATGTAAGTACACCAGTCAAGAAACCCTTACCAGGCACAACTAGGGCCAAAATGGCAGTTACAACCTGAACAGCATGTTTACAGTAGTAATTAGTATTCAATAGAAATAGGGGTGCAGTACAATATCAACAATATGTTGTGTGCTTACAGTAGTAATTGGTATTTTCTGTGTAGACAGGATAAAAAGAAAACCACAGAGCTTATTTACAGGCTCCCTACTTCAAAGTCAGCCCTCGAAATTCTGATTGCCAACAAGCAATGGAAAAAAAAAAAAAAAAAACGGGAGAAGAGCAAATTTTGAAAATTGGTCTTCTCCTTTAATTTTTTTGTAGGCAGTTGAAGAAAAGCCCCCATGCCTCTCAGAATTATATATACCATCTTCAAGACCAATATTCCTTGGAGAAAAGGCAATATTCCAAGAAATGGCATCTTGTACTTAGTATATGCGAGTCCAATATTTCAGCCATTTAATCTCCATGTTTTGGGACTCACACTAGCAGGTTCCAACATTTCAAATAGTTACCTTGTTTACAATATAGTGCTAATAATTCTCTTTCTGAGGACTGTTAGGGACATAGGAACATACTAGGCAAGTGATCATGAAGACCATAAGATTCCCAGCCAAATGTCCCTTTAAGCAGACAAACTTAAAATTCTTGCCACCATTTTGAAACAGTTAATAGTGCTCACTACCCAAACTGAGCAGAGTCATACATTATAACCCTCTTGTAAATTTTTGTCTACCCATACAGTCATCAAGACTAGCCTTTAAGGTATCTAAAGTAGTACCTTCTTTGACTTGTAATGATAATGTATTATGTTGGCTAGGAATACACCGAATTATAAAGAAATAGAAAGTCAAATAGGACTTGGTCTTTTATGGCTCAAAAAGCAAGACACAGGCAATCTCACAGCAAGCCATAGGTTATTGAGTATAAGGAGAGTTGTGTCAGGGTAACAAAAGGATTTAAAACCTTTACTTTTCTTGGTTAGAATTCTTTGGGAACTTTCTATCTGACTGATTTGCTTGGATTTGTACAAACCAAAGGCTCATTATATTCAGCAATTGGTCTAATAAGGAAAGAGAACAGTGGTAAGATGTATTCTTTGGGCCTCTAAGATAGTCCATTGGAACTTAACTGGGTTATGTGGAAGGATTTCCTGATTGTTGAGAAAAATTGATTATCAGAAGAGGAAAAAATTAGGAGTACCATTTATAACATATGAGGTGGAAACAACTTTTCGACCAAACAATGCCATGCTGTACTTTTTTCATTTAGTTTGAGGCCATTTTTAATACACTGTGTATGTGCATATTCCAACAGATAACAGTGCCCAGTTTGCAGTTATCAGCAAATGTGGTCAATCATATTTCTAGTATATTGGCTTGGATATCTGCAAAATAAATAGGAGAAGGCCTGGAACTGATCCCTATGTACTCCACTAGTTACAAATTTAAATTCACATAGGGAACTGGCAATTTTCACAACTTGGGGTCTGTTGGTTAGGGGTTTATATTAATCTCGTCTAATCTTTCAATAATTTCAGCATGGGGATAGTATCAAAAGCCTTGGACAGGTCAAGACAGGCAGTGTACACAGAGTGACTACATGACATAAAGATTTCAGGTCAGAACACAGAACAGACATTTCCAGTGTCTCATGTTAATGGTAACAGTACGACATCAAATACAAATGATCAGAATGCAATACATTCTTGTTAGTTGTTTAGAGGAAGCCAGTGCAAATATTACACTGAGGAGGGTTAGATGTAAGTGTACAGATACTAATCAGAGTGCAGAGAATAACAACAATCTTGTAGAAAAAGATCTATTTAATAATGTGAACACCAGAGTAAATAATACACAGACTTCAAGTCAAAGTAAAGAAGAAACATATACAAAGCTAAGCTAATGTTTCTAGTTCTAGAAAAAAGGATTTTCAGAATATCTATAAAGAGTGTGGTGGTCCAGCACCAAACCAGATGAGTTATCTCTCCTCATTCAGTGGCAGACTAAGGCTGGAAAGTGTACTGCTCAGGAATTCTGGAAAGTAAATCAATGGGTTGATAATTGCATGGAAAGAAAGCCATCTGGGGCAATTCTAACAGCCATTGTGAAAGAGTACAATACACATTCAGTTGCACATCATTGAGGTAATGAAAGTAGGTAACTCCTGTCTTGCACACAGCATATTTACAGACACTTCCAGCAGGTCCAAGGCATGCCTGGCAGAGATATTTAGTCACCTGTGTACAATCAAAGGTCCTGTTCATAGTGGCATACCTTGCATATGCATTATGAGAACTTATCAAGTAGTTTCCCTGGCAACATGACCATAGCAAGTACCAAATAAAATGTAACAAGTGTTTCATAAGAAAGTATCCTGTGAAAACACTGTGCTTCAATTAACTGAAACAGACATACGGTGTTAAGGATATGTGTTATGAACCCAAAAACCAAATACTCAGTTCATTTATATACAGTGTATGAAAACAAGTGTGATTGCTGTAGCAGCATTTTTCAGAGTAATCCAACACAATCTACTTAAATGGCATGCAGCAGCTGAGGTTCAACTTTTTGTATGAATTAGCAAAAATACCATTCAGTTTTGTGTAAAAATATAATTGAACATGAAAGTTTCCTTAAGCAAAACAAAAAAAGTATCTCCTTATAGCACTCAGTCTTTTTACTGGTTTTAAGCAAACTACAGTTTCTCCTATAAGCCTCTTAATAAAAAAAAATTCTTATTGTAATTTTTTACTCCTTGTAGCAACATTTCACATATAGGTGGTGGGGTTGCTATTCTTTTTCCGAATATTCCCAAATTCCAGACTTAAGGTCACTCTGGGATACACATTTTCTTAAGCTGCTAACAAGTACCCTTTTACATTTACCTAAAGGAGGTTAACCTGTTTTCAAATGTTTCCAAATACCAGTATTGTTTGGCTGCCTTATTTCCCAAGAAAACGCATAGAGACTCAATACATTTTTTCTATAATTTCATTATTCTTCTCCTGTATTCCAGTTGTCCTAAAGTATCCAAGACACTACAAATAAATTACTTTTCAATACACATATTCCTGGAGACTGAACTTCTGACATGTATAACTTGCAATCATTTGGATTGTCAGTCACCTCAGCTTGTTACACAGTATCTCGATCCACTATAGGTTTAGAGAGATGGTTTGCCTAATCTTATAAGAATAGAACATAATCCAGGTAGGCTGCATAAAATCATAATCTATGGGCAAACGTACAGGCATAGCTTGTTTAATTGCTTGTTGGCTTGTATTAATATTTTTACAGGCAGAATACTGTTGTTAACTGTGTAGTATTTGACTATGAGGCATTATTTTAGAATATTTAAAATAAAAAGATCATGTAGTTACACTTTTGTTTACAGTCAAACACTCATACCTAGTTGAAAGCTTATTGTAAGCCTAGAGTGCTTGCAGGTTTAAATTGGGGTTTTCAATTTCACATAACAACAGATATTCTAGTAAGGCAATTAGCTGTTCAGAAGACTGATCTCGCTGGAATGCACAGTTTCTTAAGCGGATAGCAAGTGCCCTTTTACATTTACCTATAGCCAACATTTTTAAAATTGTACTTGCATCCTTTACATCAGGTAACCCCCATGTGTTCCCCAATATTATTAAGGGACAAGCCATTAGAGCCTGCAGACTTAATGCCAGTGAAAAAGGCTTTAATGATGAGTTGGAATGTTTAAGTACTAATTTTATTAACAGGGGTTATCATCAACAAGTCAAATTAACTTGCGATAAATTTCATGAACTTGGAAATTATGTTGCTTCCCCATATTTTTCTGAGAAAAGTGACCAACATAGACCGGAAAAATCAAGGACAGTGGAACTAAGATACTTCATGTTTTGTGTAGAAACTGCAAGGAACCACCACAATGAAAAAACGATAATTTATTTTAACAAAAAGAACAAGCGCTTGCACACCACCATGGCGCGCTTCATCAGGTTACATTCATAAATTAAAACTCTGCCCTTAAATACAAAAACATTCCCAATCATCTAATTAAGAACGTCAATTAAAACAATTAATTAGTTCATTTTAAAGAAATAGCTACACAGTGTAGCGACAGATTCCTTTTAAATAGATACAGGCATTAAAATACATATAACTTTGTTAGTGCATTGAAAACTACAGACAAAGAGAAGGAAACCATTCCAAAAACATGGACAAGTCACATGTTTAGACCTATATAGCTTAGCTTAACTGTCAGCGACAGCTCTATATCACAACTTAGTATATAAAGAAATCAATCTATTCCATATTATTATACATTAATATGACTGAGCACAAGACAACAATAGATAAATATAAAAATATATGAAATTATGTATGCTAAAATATATAATGTAAGTGTATAATTAATGTGATAAAACAAACTCTGCATATGAGTTCATTCTAGACCACTAATGTACTGTACATATTCATATGCATATTATCTAACTGAATATGTAAAATTGATTAGATAAATATTCAAATATAGGTCCATCACTTTTAAAATGAATATATATTGGATCAAATACTTATAAAGTGCTGTGTGTTTACATCAATTCATGTTCTAACGTAAAACTAAAATTAAATAAATGCTGAAGTGTATATAATAAAATGAAATACATTGGAAACAGAACTATTGCAAAATACCTACACAAAACATTACAAAATAAAAAAATTCATTCATTCCCTAGTAAAGCCGGTCGAATACTGATTGCTGAATTCAGACCAGGTTCTACATGGGACCTAAAACTCAATATCCATCTCAATTCATAAAGTTCAAGGGTACCCATTGTATTCCCCTCTCTTTTATTCTTATTCACAATCTGAATCACTCTAAATTTAAAGGCATGCTGGGGAAACTGCTGACAATGCTTAGCCAATGCATTTGTAGTGTTTCCCTTCCTAATGTCATATACATGATTGTATATGCGATCCTTAAGCCTTCTTGAGGTCATACCCACATAATATGCATCACATGAGTCACAAGTGGCTAAATATATGACATTGTTTGTATTACATGTAGCATAAAGAGCCGGCTTAAAGATCGTATTTATATCCGGAACCTCAAATATCTGCATCTTCGATATATACTTACACATGCTACATTTAGTGCATGGATATGTACCCTTCTTATACCATGATCTAATATCCAATTGCTGGATATTCATTTTTTCATTACAAAGTAGTCTCCTAAGATTCAGGCTATTAGTGAACCTAAAGACTGGTCTTTCCCCCACTAATTGTGACAAAGTCGAATCAAGAAGCAGAATCTTCCAATTATTCCGTATAATACCCATAATATGATCTACATCATTCGTATATTTAACACCAAAGGGTAATTTCATTTTATTCCTCTTGAAGTAATGACTAAAGCCTCCTTTTTTCCTATTGGTGGGGGTCTCCAGTGTAGTCGAGGTTAGATTGTCCACTAAGGTTAAAGGATAACCTCTATCAATAAAACAACTTTTTTGAAAATCAACTAAGCTGGACATATCCTCATGCTTACTACAGAGCTTAGAAATTCTTACTATCTGTCCCTTTATTACATTCCGGAAGATATAGCGGGGATGCATGCTATCAAAATGAAGGATTCCATTCCTCCAGCATGGCTTTCTGTATAGTGTTGTGGTGATTTTATTATTAACTTCTTTAGTAAGAGTAATATCCAAGAAATTTACATATTCTAATGAATATTCAAAAGTAAATTTCAAAAAAGAAGTTGTGGATTCCATGTATGTTACAAACTCATGTAATGAATCTACATCCTTATTCCAAAATAGAAGAATGTCATCCACAAAACGCCTGTACAAGATTATGTTCCTAAACCTCTCATTGTTAAAGATAAACCTCCTTTCCCATTGGTAAATGACCAAATTTGCATACGCATTTGCACAGGGAGTGCCCATAGCCACTCCCCATGTTTGTGCATAAACTTGGTCATGAAACAGAAAAATATTGTTGTTTAATACCATATCCAACAGACTACATACTAGCATCTGGTCATTACTGTCCAGTATGCCATATGTATGTAAGCATTCCCTAATCGCCTCAAGGCCAAAATCATTGGGGATGCTTGTGAACAGATTCTTGATGTCCAGTGTCACCATCAAGGTGTTCCTCTGTACATTTTTACATAAAGAATCCTGTTCCAAATCTTGTAATAGCCCATAGGAATCTTTCAAAATTGTTGGAATTGACTTAACCAACGGGCCTAACTTAGTTTGTATAAATATCGAGGCATTTTCCGTCACCCAGTGCCTCCCTGATACTATCGGGCATAAAGGAGGTGGGTGTAACCCTTTGTGCATTTTTGGGAGACCCTTAATTATTGGTATCAGGGGAGAGTCTATTAGCAAAAAATCATACAAGCATTTATCTATACATCTACTCATCAACAAATCATATATAGTGTCATGCACTTCCCTCACTAGATAATCCACTTGCGATTTATCTATTAATTTATAAGCTAAATCATTATTTAGCATTTTAAGCATCAGCTCCATGTAGAGGGAGGTGTCCATGACGACCACCCCTCCACCTTTATCAGCAGGTTTAAATACGATCTCATCATTATTACGGAATTTTTCAAGACAACACTTCTGAGAACTACTTAGATTAACATAAATGCCCTTATGCTTCTTTTCCTTATAGTATTCATAGAAATCATGCTCACATGAACGCAGAAAACACTCTACCATATTATGCATAGGTGGCATGAATACACATTTCCTTTTACAAACTTGTGATTCATAAACTAAATCATTATTTGTAGAGTCAGGGAACAGTACCTTGAGTGAGAGCTTTCTGGCAAATAGGCGAAGCGCTATCAGAGTTTCCGAAAGCTCACTTCCTTTAGATGGAATAAAGGACAAGCCTTTATTCATGTTTTATAGTAATGATGTTAAGTATATTAGGTAAATTATTAACAAAAATTGGAATGTACTAACCACTGGGGAGAAATTAAAAAGTATAGTAGAGGACCAACCTAAGTTTAGATACAAAAATAAGAAATCTGTAAAAAGGTTATTGTGTGGTTATAAAGGGATTCAGCACATTAACAATACAGTAAAGAAAGAACTGGCTTATGCAAATCCTTGTACAACATGTAATTATTGCCAATATATTGATACCAGTGGTAAATTATTATCCTTCCGCAGGTAAAGAGTATGTCTACAATGTTAAAGCAGATTGTAATAGCATAAATATTATTTATTTAGCCAATTGCACTGTCTGCCTCTCTTTCGTGTGTGGGAAAAATGAACAGATGATTAAAAGATCATTTAAGAGAACATTTATATTTTATTAATGCAAGAAATACCACCAATGCATTGACTAAGCATGTTGTGAATACCAGTAATGACCATCAATTTAAATCCATGGTAATTGAACGGGTAGAACTTAGTCAGCGGATGGAGAATCTGCAGAATCAGACTGAGGTTATTGAAACAAGATGGATTGTCAAGTTATGTACTGACAGTGCAATGGCTCTTAATAGAAATGTACCATTAAAGCCCATATTGAGAGGTAGACCCTTGTTAAAATAAATGAAGATCCTTAGTTATGCCATAGTTGAAGTTAGAAGTTATTTTTGATGTGCACTTTTGTGTTTAAATGTAGACGTACGTGTGCATATATTTACATGTTACATACACACACACACACACACACACACACACATATATATATATATATATATGTATATACACATATATTATATATATATATATATATATATGTGTGTGTGTGTGTGTGTGTGTGTGTGTGTGTCTGTATGTGTGAGTGTGTGTGTGTATATACATATAT
Source organism: Protopterus annectens (assembly GCF_019279795.1). Lineage (NCBI taxonomy): Eukaryota > Metazoa > Chordata > Ceratodontiformes > Protopteridae > Protopterus > Protopterus annectens. Next base: position 748,273,574 of record NC_056734.1, on the reverse strand, counting down.
ATATATATATATATATATATATATATATATATATATGTGTGTGTGTGTGTGTGTGTGTGTGTGTGTGTGTGTGTGTAGGTATATATATATGTATATACATATATATATATATATATATATATATATATATATATATATATATATATATGTATATATATATATATATATATATATATATATATATATGTATGTATATATATAGGTCGACCTGATAACACTGACATGCCAAAACACCGACAACGAAATAACCGACACGACTAAACCATACATACACTACTATCTATGCACTAACCTTAACCCAAACCCTAACCCTAAGGTCCATCACTATCATACACTTCCCTGACCCACACCCTACCCTAACATCTGTCATTATCACACACTTAGTAAATCAAACACAAGTTGAACACAACCAGTAATCCACAAAACAGCTGGTACGATCCCCTTGACCCGAGATAGAGAGCCACAAGTTACTTCTTTTAAAACACGGGTTTATTCCAAAGTACGTGCAGTACACAAAACAAAAAAGAAGAACAGCTAAAGTGCTTTCATCTGGTAACGCCAGATTTCATCAGAACCCTTCTTCATTTCAATAACATTGTTTATAAAGCACTTTTGGCGCCAATCTAATTAGCTAACCACCTCTAATTATCATAAAAAATTATATAAAATTACTTTAAGAAATGTTATAAAGAATGTTTATAACATCATAATTCATAACATAACAAATTTTGTGTCAGCGTAAGACAATAGTTTAGCAAAAAGTTTAAATGTTAAAAACAAGAATAAATGTTTAACATCTATTTTAAATGACATAAATATCCCATACTAAAAAGTATGCCATACTAATAAATATACTTAAATCTAAACTTATTATGTAACGCTAAGTCACATATTTTACAAATAAAACTTACAATATATATACTTGACAGATACATGCATTCCTATAGTATACTAGGTTCTAACAATACCAAAAGATAATGTATAAATTGATAATATTGGATATATAATGAAAAAAAAAAAAGCATCTTCTAGCTATAAATATATCCTATTGCAGAGCTAAAAAAGGCTTTAAACTAATATGGTCATTAATACCAGGAGGTGTGGTTGCATCCAAACATATCTGCCATTTACTTTCAACCCATGCAAGATATGTTTTCCAATTGCCTCCCTTATCCCCCATCTCAACCTGGTCAATAATAGCAAATATAAAAGTGTGGTCTTGACCATTTTCTATAATATGTTTACTCAATGCGTTCTTAGGATCAGCTCGTTTTATTCTATATAGGTGCTCGTAAATCCGTGTCTTAAATTTCCTCTCGGTTTTCCCTATATAGTAAGCGGGACACTTTGTACACGTAGCTATATATACTATACGTTGTGTATTGCAATTCCCTTTTTTGCTGATTACCAAGGATCTAGTAATATTTTTGATCCTTATTTTAGAATTTATATTGATGTTCTTACATTGGTTGCACATACCACAACATGATGTTCCTTTCTTTCCTATGGTTTCTTTGTTTCTTTTACTTTGTTCCAATATTCTCTTCAAGTTACTGCCTGTTTTGTATACAGTGTTAAGTTGCTTTCCTACTATGTGTCCTATGGATACAGATGAAGCCAGCAACTCCCAATATTTCTTCAATATTTCAATCACCACATTAGTGTAAGGGTTAAACCTCAATACACACACTTTTTTCTCATTATCAAAATTAGTTTTAGGTTTAGGTTTACAGATAATGTTCTTTCCCAACAGTGGAACATATTTATGCCCCCATTGTGTCTTAACAAAAGTTGTTACATTTTCCAACATAGCTTTAGGATAGCCTCTATCCAAAAATAAGTTAAATAATGTTTCTAACCCACTTGTCATACATTCTTTAGTAGATGACATCCTAGCTACTCGAATGCTCTGTCCCTTCACCACATTGCGGAAAATGTGGGGAGGGTGACAACTACTGTAGTGTATATAATCGTTGGAAAATGTGGGTTTTATATATATTTGAGAAGCAAAACCATTCCCTGTATTGCTTATCAAGGTATCCAAATATGCTATTTCAAGTTTGTTAGGTTGGTAAGTGAATCTCAACAAGTCAGTGGTGTTATTGAGATAGTCTATAAAGGATGATATTTCATGAAATGGACCAGTCCAAATAAAGAACATATCGTCCAAAAACCTGGTATACATTTTAATGTGTTCGTAATATTCACTAGGGAATATAAAGTTGTTCTCCCACTCAAGCAAAACTAAATTTGCAAAAATGGGGGCACAAGATGCTCCCATTGCTACCCCACGAGTTTGACGGTAATATTCGCCTGCGTGAAATATATAATTATGCTCAAGGACTAGGCCCATCATGTCCATAATCAAGTTAATTCTATCCCAGCTAAGCCCTGAATATTTAATTAGGCTGTTGTAAAATAATTCCAGGCCTTTATCCGCTGGGATACTTGAGAATAAATCCTGTACATCTACTGTTATAAAGGTGAGATTCTCATCCCATACTTCCATGGTAAGCTTACCCAAAAAGTCCCATGAGTCCTTTACTATGTGACTCACTTTAGAATATACAGGTTTAATCCAGTGGTCGATAGTAACTCCAATTTTAAAAGTTTTAGATTTAGATCCTGATGTGATAGGCCTGAAGGGGGGCTTTTCTAAATTTTTATGAATTTTAGGTATTCCTATAATGTGTGCCAAAATAGGATGATCAGTTCTTAAATATTCATAAAGTTCACTGGTAATTCTGTTGTCAAGTAAATATTCTTCAAGTATCAAATCGATACGTCTATGTCCAATATTAATTTGATTAAGGGACATCTCTTCATAATTACCTGTTTCGTATAGGATATTGTGTATATCCCTAAGATATAAGTTTTGATCGTATATCACTATACCTCCCCCTTTGTCAGGCTTCATTATTCTAATCTCTTCATTAAGTAACAGTTCTTCCATACATTTTCTTTCTCCAGTATCTAAGTTGTCATAAAAGTTAGTGGTTCCTATAGTATTACACTTTAAATCCCTATATAAAGTGTATATATCTTTACACACCATCCTTTCCTATAGGGCTACCTGTGTGTTCATAACTGGTATATATGTACTTTTCTTAACCAATTTAGGTTTGTTAGTATTAGTACTAGATTTGTTGTTATCATCATAAAATTGTATAGCTAGGTTCAATCTTCTACAAAATAGTTTAATTTCTTTTATAACATCAAACAGGTTAAAGTGTACTGTGGGGATATATTTAATTCCCTTACTAAACAGGGTTATTAATTCATCAGTCACTGGTATTTCTGTGTAATTATATACTTTAAAACCTTCAAAACAATGTATTCTAGGTACCTTTTCAGTGCCCACAGTATTTAAAGTTTCAACCGTCACCTCTCCTGCTTGTATAGTAATTAGGCCAGTTCCTATGGTGGTGGCTGTAGATGTATGAAGAAGGGGGTGGCCATTTGAGGTTGGAGTGATAGTTTCTCCAGTCCGGCCTTCTAATTTCTCATCTGATGTCTCTTTGGTGCTGGGAAGTATCTCCCCCCTTGAAAATTCTCCTCATCATTGTATCTAGACTGTTTCCTTTTACCCTTAGTATGCACTAACTCAAAATCAGTCTCATTGTCCAAATGATAACGTGGCCAAATATACGCTCTACCATTCCTGTACAGTTCTAAATCCCTTTCAATTTTGTGCATTTTTCTGTTATAAATATTTTTTACTTTGTTTTTTGCATTCTTAAACTGGTTTGAATATAAATCATACCATACTGGAAATTTGTCATCATGTATAATAGACTCATTAAGCTCTTCCACCTCGTGTAACAAAATATTTATTTTTTCCTCATTACACTTAATTAATTGTTTCATATACATGTAGCCAAACTCATCGAACATTTTATTAAATACTTGTTCGATTTTAGTATTGTATCTTATGCCCAATGGTAGTTTAAAGAATCTAAGTCCCTTAGGAACAATTTGTAAAAGTAAACACTTTTCCAAATATGCATTGTTAATTCTTACGCTTCTCAATTGAATCAACTTTTTACCTAAGGAAAAAATTCTAGATTTAACATCATCATTCATAGCAGGGATATGTTCTCTCCCATTAAGTTTATAATTAGGTTCTATTGTTGTCCTCCCCACAAAATCGTATTCCTCAGCCAAAAAATCATTTAATACATTGGTTACACTCAAATCTTGTATGTGACAGTCTTTTGATTTAACATGACACATTTTTGGACTGGAAAATTGTTCATTAATAACAGTACCTTTTCGTGTGGTTTTCGCTTTACTAGCAACCACAGAATATGTTTTAATTTCCTCACGCTGTTGTTTTGGACGTGCCCCCATCCTTGCATTTTCTTTATTGGTATGGAAGAGGCTGAAATCAAAAGTAAAGTCTGCATCCAGCGATACGTTTGTATTGGTCTCTCTTATGTCCAAATTCAGCTGGTTTTCCGGTAAAACATCACCACCCTGACCATTTGGTATCACTCTTACATCGCTGTTAGTTTCAACTTCCACAGGCTCCGCCTGTGGTGCTGGAAAGTTTGATTTAAGTACTTGTTTGGAGGTTTCTCCGCCATTCGCTACTGCTTCAGTTAGTTTGTTCACTAAATCTAAGAGCTTGTTGACTTTTTAGTATGGGATATTTATGTCATTTAAAATAGATGTTAAACATTTATTCTTGTTTTTAACATTTAAACTTTTTGCTAAACTATTGTCTTACGCTGACACAAAATTTGTTATGTTATGAATTATGATGTTATAAACATTCTTTATAACATTTCTTAAAGTAATTTTATATAATTTTTTATGATAATTAGAGGTGGTTAGCTAATTAGATTGGCGCCAAAAGTGCTTTATAAACAATGTTATTGAAATGAATAAGGGTTCTGATGAAATCTGGCATTACCAGATGAAAGCGCTTAACCTGTTCTTCTTTTTTGTTTTGTGTACTGCACGTACTTTGGAATAAACCCGTGTTTTAAAAGAAGTAACTTGTGGCTCTCTATCTCGGGTCAAGGAGATCGTACCAGCTGTTTTGTGGATTATCACACACTTACCTTACCCACACCCTGACCCTAACGTCCGTCCCTATCGCACACTTACCTTAACATGTCGGTGTTCTCCGCAATGGGATTCTCAACTATCGGTCTTCTCCGTTGTCGATCTTCCAGTGTCAGTGTTCTCATCGTCGGCGTTTAGAACTTTCAGTGTTTTCAGTTAGACCTATATATATATATATATATATATATATATATATATATATATATATATATATAAAATTCATATTCAACTTTGTTTTTACTGGGTAGTTCGTTTTAGAGCAAGTAAACATATTTGGGCTTTTGCAGGGGATGTATGTTTTTAGTTATTCAGCTTTAATAAATATTGTTTATATTTTTTATATATTTTTTACTGCTTTCATTGTTATTCTTATTGTATACATGACATGTCCATGATAAGTGATGGTTATTGTCAGAAATAGAGTGATATTCCCTTATGAGGCTCTGCTTGAATGAATACTATGTATCATTAATGAAATGTTTGCTTCTGATTGGATGATGAGGTTTTAAATTGATGTTCAGTGTTTTTTTAACTTTAGTGGTCTGAAGAAGTGAGTATGATACTCGCAGAAGCACTCACCTTATTTTATACTTTGTTAAATAAATGTATTTATACCCTGGCCATGTTTTGGACTCACTGCTTTGTTGGTTTTACAATAATAAAGTATTCTACCTTACTTGACACAAATATCCTCTAGTCTTGCAAAGCCAGATTAATGTCTTCTTATACTGAGCAAATGGCAAGAGGGTCAATTACTTTCGTCAACAGTTTACACCCTCCACTCAGCTGTGACAGTCATTTCTGCATAACTGCAGGCATCTGATTGTAATAAAAATTATGGCCATGTTATATTTTCCAGCTTTGTTTGACACACACAGTTGCTACACATTACATTAGAGTATTCTAAGATGATTCACACAAATCACATTAATCCTGCAAAGCTATAATAAACCAGTTGTTAGCTATATCCCTGTACAGACAGCCCAGCCATTTTGATATATGATTCAGACTTACTTTAATATTTACTTAGAAAATTAATACAAATGCAGTTTTTTTGTCAGCATGCGTTTCTTTGTAGAATAAGAAGCATGAATCTGTCATTTATGACTTACTGTAATTCTCAAATAATAAGATCCATAAAACTCTAATGTCTGGCATTTCTTATTGTGATTTACCAGAAAATCAAAAATTAATGAGGTACAGGGCAAGAATATGAGGCAAAATTAGGGCCATTTAGCAAAATCAAGTGCAGTCCAGGAAACAAGATTATTATATATAGTTTAGTGCCAGTACAAGCATTAAAATAGCATAATAATGATAATAATAATAATAATAATAATAATAATAATAATAATAATAATAATAACAATAATGATAATAATACTTACTTCACAGTACATATGGAATAAGATCTACACACCACATATATTCCCTACGTTTTCACATATTCTGCTTTCCACCTCTCACCAGCCAATGATCTTCCTAGACAATGAATCAGGTAGATTAAGGGAGGGATGGTACATGAGACAAAAACCTGTATGGCTAGTGTACAGATCCTACCATTCAGGACACTGCAGCTGCACTATTATTAAAATAATAATACTGCATGCTGTTTATGTCTTTATTTTAAGTAAAAAACATACTTCTTTAAGAAAATAAACAACAAAAAGTGACAGCAGTTGAACATCACCGCAGGCACTTACCTTGCTCACCTATGAGCAAGGCCAGCCATGGTTACCAGTGAAAGGTTTTCTCTTTTTGCCTTCATGAAATGCAGAAATGAACAATTACTCATAAAGTCACTTGTGAATGAAACCTTTCCTCTTTTGCTTTATTAAGACAGCCAATGGTTTAACTTCTTTCATGTTAGAAAACTTATCATAATATTCAAGCAAAGTTCTACATAGGAGAGAGTAGCAGTCACAAGATGACCAAAACACTGACTTTAACATTATTGCAATTACAGTCTAGGTCCTAGTATAAAACCAAAGATGTTGTAGCATTATAGCTGTAGAAAATATACAAAAAAGCTAAGATACTTCCAACCAGTTTTCAGAAAAGATGCACGAATGATACCAAGAATAAAACAATATACATCTAACATAGATCTAATATTGTAAAAATGTGCATGTAAAAGTGGGCGTATACTACAACATGTTCTATATGGTATATCTACGTTAAGTAATCTTAATGTGTAGTCTGTTTCAAGGTAACAACCTTGTTAAGTATTTGAAACAGGAGTACTTATATTGTTGTGGGTCAATGCCTGAATGGTTGAGTTTTATTTCAGTACCCACGTTTGCTTACCTACCAGATAATCACTTCTAGAAAATGCAAAATTGACTCTCTTAAATGGCGAGTTTATTAAGACTACAGGTTGTGAGTGGGCTGCACTGGCACACAACTAGTTTTTAAATCGGTGGATGAAGTCAAGAAATCCATTTTAATTTTAAGCCTTTTTTTCAAATACCTTTATTAAATTATCACTTGTGACAGAGGCAAATTTACATTCATACAAAAAGTAATCAAACTACATTAACATAACAAACCTTATCCTTTACATATATTGCTATATATCATATAACCTAAGAAATATTACATAAATTATTCAATTCCTGCTTTTTTAAATAAGAAACATCTTTATTAAACCATCACTTGCTACATAGGCAATCACACATGTATATAAATGAAAACAAACCACACCGACACAATCCTAGTTGCAAGCATTTTACATCACAAAGCATACTGAATCACTCCCGGCCGCAAGCATTTTACATCACTTATAATCTACCCAATCTTTCTCACTGAAACATTACATAGCTCCTTAAAGTCCTGTTACCTTTTAGGCCTCATTCCTCCCTTGTATGTGTTGTTCCCACATTTCCCATTTTTCCTGTGTAGTTTGCTCCTACCCTTTTCTAAAGATCTCATTTCCAGTTGTTTTATCTCTGTTACTATATTCACTACTTCCAGCATAGTTGGTTTGGATTTGGATTTCCATTTTCTAGTAATTGCTTTTTTGGCAGCCATCATTATTAGACATGTCTAGACAATTCTGATTCTGTATTATAGCTCAGAAAAATCATCTCCTTCACCAGACCAATCTGCCCACCCAGCATCTCCAACAGTGCATCCTGCAGGGAATCCCTAAAGTCGGCCAACTCATTGCACTCTCAGAAAATATCTTCCCAATTACCACTTTATTCCCATTCACACCGCCAACATTTACTGTCTGCCTGAGGAAAAATTCTTTGCTGTCTGCTTGGGGTATAAAAATATCTATGTAAACATTTCCATGCAAAAATCCTAAATCTTCTAGGTTTTGTTGCATATTTGGGAGACATACATATATCCTCCCATTGCTTCTTTGTGAATTGCTTATCCAGTCTCTCTTTCCAATCTTTTCTAACCTCCTCTGATTGATCCTTATAGTTATCATGCAATATTGTATATGTTCTATTAATTATTTATCTTTGAATGGCAGCTTCTGTTCTAGATTCTATTAAGAACTCTACCAGTGTTGGTCTTTCGTTTAGGACCGCCCTCCCCATTTCTTTCTCTTTGCCCATACTCTGATATCAATACCTGATAGAAGGCAATCTCTACCCTGCATTCCAAATAAATTCTTGGTGTCTTCCCATTTTATCATCTTTTCCTCTCTAGTTATGTCCTCCCAATACCTTGGTCCCTTTGCCAGTTTTCTCCAATAAATTCCAGCCCCCTCTTCAGTATTGTCTGTATCCCTAATTGCAGTCATCTCTATCAGCAGAATCTTCTTTCTCCATTCCCGTGTTGGTTTATGTCTTAAAATACTTTCTGCTACTTTAGGGATATAATATTCTGCATGATTATTGTTATTTTCCTTAAAGACCTTCATCCAAAATCCCACTCTCTCCTTGTTTCTTGAGTGCCCCCCCCCAGTGTTTCAACATCATCTCTTTCCACTTTAAATTATAGTTTTCTGCTTGTGCTTGCAGACAAGCTCCAGTGAAAAGTATCTGTGCATTTCTGTCACGTGAATATCTCTATGGACCCTTCAGTCACATGTTCTGACATGCCAGGTGATGCTGCATGCCAAAAAAAAAAATAAAAAATCAGTAACTCAGTAAATTGAAGGAATCAAACTGTACTGCAAACCTGGAGCTGTAAAGCATGCTCCCTTGTACCTCTTTTCTGTACATTATTCATGTTTTGCTAAATAAATCAGTGAAGAATTTTTTCCATTTTTGCATCAAGTAATAACCTTCATTTGCCAGCAAAAAAGGAAGTGGGGAATACAGCTGCACCATAGCCTAAATCCGCCACTGTCACTTAAGTTAGAGATGAATGACAAATTGTATATTTCATTGTTTCCATGAAAGGAATTATGGAATAATACATTGATTAGGACATCAATTTCAGTAACAGACATCTACCAGAGGACACAATTGCAGTTATAATGTTATCAGGATTTGAAGGGTCAAAGGTTACAGCAGTGATACATTCTCAGCATGACAGTATCATACTAGATATGGGCATGCTGTCAGAGTAAATGCTGTTTTTAACTTCAGTAACAAGATTTTATGGAGAAATAAAATGTTACAAAATGTACAGTAGTGTAAACAGAAGACACTTGTAAAAAATGCATGTGCAATAGATTGTGGAAATGATGTACAGAATTTAAAAAAAAAATCAGTTACTACAATAATGAGCAGATTCATGGGCTAAAGACAAAATAATTCCTACTGTGGCAACGGAAACATAGACAGGAAAGTTACCTCATTTTCAGAAACAGTACCTTATTCTCAGAAAAGTAATAACAGACTGAAAAAGAAGTAAACAAATCAAGTCTATTAAATTCACTTTTATAGCCAGTAAGGAAACAAGGGGGAAGTTACAGGCAAGTGCTAGATTTAAAATTAGGAAGTACATGCATCATTCTGGTAGCGCATGATGTGTGTAGTACACCAGAAATGACAGTCAAGTTAAATCCACGGAATAAAGGGTTTGCAGTGAATTCCCCCAGTTCCTGCTTTTATCCCAGCTCCAGCTCACTCATTCCGTGCTACACAAATCCTCAGCCTATTCCTCTCTCTCCTCTATAGTATTCCCTAATATTCCAGTACATTCACTTCATAACTCTGTCCTGAACCTTCTAGACATTTATAAACCAAACAATAATACTGGCGAACTCAATGCTTGTATTTCTTTGTTTATTTGTTCATGTACGTACCTTTTGTATAGTATTGTTTAAAGTTTATTTGTTCATGTGCATAATTTTAGTATATTATTGTTTAAAGTTATTTATTTTTTTTTTTGAGGCTCATGTATAAAATGTCATTATTTCTGTAAAATGGAGCTTTTCTCTTTGGGTCTCCACTGAAAAAAGGCCATATGGCTCAGCAGGACCAACTTGGTTAACAAATGTCAAATAAATAAATACATGAATATAACTCCCAGATGAATTTTTTGCTATTGTTTTATTTCAGCAGACATTGTTAAGACCACTGAATTATGGCAATAAAGTGTTGCAATACATAAATAATATCATGATATGGACAAAGACAAAAAAGAGCATTTACAGATATTAAATGTTTTGTCAGTTTTACAGAGAGTAGAATTTGAGGTCAATATTGCATTTTTAAAAGTGATAGTACAGTCAAGGGTTCATATCCTATGCAAAGAGTGCAGCATAAATATTATGTGTCATTCCAGCCACAGGTTCAGATCCCAGATAAGGAAAAGTGCAATGCAATTTACAGTATGAAGCGACTTCGCATACTTGTAAAGAACAGAGAAGTAAAGCTCCAGAATCAGATCAGTTCAATTCTAATAGTCATTGTGGGTATATCTAAATGGTTCCAGATTTTATACATTTCATGCAGAAACTGCAGGTTAAAATAGCATAACAGAGGCATGGACTAATGTATCTGAGTTATCACATTACTTGCCAGTTCAGCAATCTGAATTAAAGACAGTCCTGTATGTCATATAACAGTATGATAAAGATAAGTTAAATATTATTAGTGACAATTTTTTATGCAGTAACAGTTCTTAATATTTATATGTAGATTTGGAATACAATGAAAATTGTAGATATTGATGGTAAACTTTTGCAACATTCAGAAATACTGAAAGAGTTACATGACGTCAGCTCAAAAAACAGGTATACGTAAGGCAGTGGGTGGAGAACTAGACACAGATGATATCATTTTGTATAAATAGTCTGAGGGTTACATAGTAAAAGTTTGAAAGAATCAGTATTTAAGATTAATTTTATAAATGTGCAAAAATGCAAAAAAAATGGTGAAGCGTTAGTACAGTGTCAGATTATTACTTTTGTTTTAATTTGAGTTTATGGCAGGGAGAAAAGAATGCCACTAACTTTTCTGCTTGATTCAATAATAAATTACGGCTTTTCTATTTTACTATAGCACATTATCAGTTAGGTTACAGACCTACAAGAATTTATTTATTAATAATATAGGTTCATTTCAGGCAAGAAAATGTATATAATGTCAGGATAACCAATTCAATCGGTTTGTAATTGTTAAACCTGCAAACAGAGCCTGATACTGCTTTTTTGTATTTTTACAAATATTATATCAGAAGGATAAGTTTAATACAGAAATGTTTTTTAATATAGTCTCATTTACAAGTTTATTAAAGGTTCAAGATATTATGCCCACAGCCTTGTCATAGGGGTATGAGGAGAGGTCTGGAGGCCGTCATCTGTAATAGAGACTGAATATGGACAATAGAGTACACTAGGGTGGATGTTCCAGTACCTCAGCAGTGACTGGGACAATGCAGAGTAAAGCTTAAACTTGGCAAGAGCTGTGGGGCACATCACATATTAAGATCAACAGAAAAGACAGAAGTGAAGATTATTGTTTTTTCAATGTTTCCTTAAATATAAATGAAATGCAGTTAACTGCATAGATTATTCAGTACATATACAGTATGCAAACTGAATTTATGTAAATGTGTTTCAGTTATCTAAAGAAAAGTATTCTTTAGAGTTAGGACATATATAATGTATGCCAGTTAGTGAGTTACAGCAAGTATAGTACAGATACAGGTGCAGAAATGTATTCATGTAAATTAGTGATGTCGAGGCATGAAGTATTTCAAGCTAAAGTTTGATTTCAAGTTATGTTTTCAGACAATTGCATAATAGTATGCTACTATCTGTGTTTAGATGTGGCTGGAAAAGGTATTCTTTTAGTGTTAGCTTAGTTTGTTTACAGACTATAACATTTATACAGCTATTTCAATGTGCAGTATACATGGGTTTTACTTTAGGGTCAGTTTCAGTCAGATTTCAGAATATAAAATTCATGTTTTTAATTTTCAGTATAGTACATTTTATCAGCATTACTATACCATTTCTACAATGTGCATACATAGTATATGCATATAAGCAGATCAGGCTTTGCAAAGATTACATCACAGCTCACTTTATTCAGTCATTAGTTTTAAGGGTAAAGTAATGGAATTATCTCTAACAGGTTTATCAAGTTAAGTTACATCATTATCCAAAGAATAAGTAGCAGTAGTTATTTAATAGACTCAAGGCATGATGAGTCAGGCTTCATTTTGTTACAGAATACAGTGCACATTGCATAACGATAATCATACATGTAAAGTTAAAATGATACTGGACAGGGTATGCAAAGGTACACAGGTACATAAGTTTTAGTAAATATACTTCTACTATTACAGCACATAGACATTTAAAAGGTAAGCATACAGGATTATTAGTTAACACTTTAACAAATCTAGCTAGAGATTTACAAAAACAAGTTAATACAGTACATGCTAATTATGCATCAAGATACATATATTAAATAATTTTCCAGTTAAAATAATCATAAAGTTAAGAAACCTCAAGCCTGAAGATTTTTAGATAATTAACGGGTCATGAATGCTCAAGTGACACAGTACTAAAAATAAAAATTTCAGGTTTATTTACCAGATAAAGGGAAATTATTTTATAGCTGATATATTAGTTGTAGTGATTACTATAGTATCTTTTGCAGACTATATAATATATTTGTAAAGTAATTACAGAAGCAAATCCCAGTACTTGCTTGTGCCTCTGGCTACAAAAACATTTCAAATACCAAGCTCATAAGTAGATTTTTTTTGCATTTGCTCTGTTTCAGTGTTAATTAATAACTCTGTGATGCATTTATTTATTATCATTGTTTTTCTGCCTGTATTGTTTGCTTTAGCATGTTGATTTCCTTGCTTCTGTTCTGATATCCATGTCCATTTTATTTACTACTGATAAATAGCTTTTGTGTTTTTATCTGTTTGGCTGGGTGCAACCTTATAAAAGTCTTTAATCTTGCTGGTAAAAAAGAAGTCTAAATTCTGCTCAGACCTTTCTTGTGCCTGTGGCTACAAAAGCATGTGAAATACTAAGCTAATAAGTATATATATATATATATATGTATATATATATATATATATATATATATATGTATATATATATATATATATATATATATAGTTCCCTATCAGAATCCTGAAACACTATAAGCCTGAAAGTCAAAATCCTGAAAACTAATGACTGAAAATGCAAAATCTCAAATGCAAAATCCTGAAAGTCAAAATCCGAAAACACAAATAATGCTAATATGTCACTATAAAGACACTAATATCTATCAACTGACCCTGACCCTAACCCTAACCCTAAGGTCCGTCACTATCACACACTCACCTGACCCCTAACTCACTTAAACAATATTTGTCACTATTGCATACATGCCTAACCTCTAACCCTAACTCACTTATCTAACATAAAACCAACTTACCTGGACCCAACGCATGACCTAACACCACAGGGCTAACAATAGCAAAGCCACAGTGACGTCAGCATGTCCATTTTGTGTTTTCAGGATTTTGACTTTCAGGATTTTGCATTTTCGAGATTTTGCATTTTCAGTCATTAGTTTTCAGGATTTTGACTTTCAGGCTTATAGTGTTTCAGGATTCTGATAGGGAACCATATATATATATATATATATATATATATATATATATATATATTTTTTTTTTTTTTCTTTTTTTGTATTTATTATAACTGTTTCAGTGTTATTTAATAACTCTGTGCTGCATTTATTTATTATCCCAGTCTTTTTCTGCTTGTATTGTTTGCTTTAGCTTATTAATTGCCTTGCTTCTCTTCTGATATATGTGTCCATTTTATTTTCCCACCCACATGCCCAACTGTTGTTGCATTCTTAAAACTTGGTAGCTTTTGTGTCACCCGCCTCTGCTTTAAATTTGATTTTGGGCACTCCTCGCAGTCCTATCACACCAGCTTATTCTATAGAGTACAGTGAGATCATTTGGGAAGCCCCACCTCCTTAGTTTCTTAACCTTGAATTATCTTCTGTTTTCTCCTTTACTACTAAAAAAATTGACTTTATTTAACTCACGTTCAACAACAACTCTCTCCTCCTAGTCCACACAAACTCAACATGTGAGAGAGGCAACTATATTAAGAACCTTGAATCCATGCTGTCTCAGTCAGTACATATGACAATGAGTGGGTTGTCAGTAGGCACACCTCACCGCCTATCCACCCAAATTCACATCACACATACCTACATATGAGGAGGTCCTCACCAGAAACATACCTAAACACCAAAGACCTCCGAAACACAAACACAAGCACACTACACATAATACTTCCACTACAGAACACAATACATATAATAGCTCACACACCAGTGTCTCTCCTGCCAAGCTCTTAAGGCAAAACACGAAAGCAAACATATTAGTTATAGGTGATTCCATCATAAGGCACAAAGATGTCCCTCTTACCAAGCTGTACAAGGAAAAGTTCGTAGTCAGCTGTCTCTCAGGTACTAGGATCCACCATATCACACATGCACTCAAGTCTCTCAACAATAAGAAGTTCTATGACTCCGTCATAGTCCATGTTGGTGTTAGCAATTTGAGATGTCCTTCTCTGCACTACATGAACAGAGACATGACTGAACTCTCGGATTATGTGTCTCAGGCAGGTATGTCCCTAGCCTTAAGCAGAGTTTTACCTTCACAAACATGCCTCACTATAAACAGAAAATGATAGACTTCAATAATTGGCTTAGTTTCTGATGTCATTCTAAGGGGATCCAGTATCTGTCAGCTTGGGATAACATGATCAACAGACCTTGATGCTTTGGCAGAGATGGTTTTCATCTGTCACCCCTGGGATTTTGGCTTCTGGCTAAGGCTCTTGCCACACCCATAGTGCCTTTTTTACACAGTGTCTCAAGGACAAAATTCACAACGTAAAAACTCAATCTAAAAACAACCTCATGGTTATACTGATAAATGCTAGGTGTCTTAACATGAAACTGCACTAACTGGTAGCAGTCCTTGCCTTGGAAGATGCAGATATTTTTGCAGTCATGGTCAAGGAGAACTGGTTCAAGACTGTGGAGAGCACCCCAGCCATACTGGGTCACACATCATTCTACACGTTCAGACCTCAAACTGAAGGTGTGAAAACTAAAGGAGGTGGTGTACGAATATTCATTAAAGATAAATATACCTACAGATTGGTTTAACAATATGACTTCCTGGAGATTCTTCAGGTGCAATTAACTGTTAGTAGAACACCTATGCAAGTCATTGTCAGCTACAGGACCACCTCATGAATCAAGACACCCACTCTATCTAGTTGGATCTATTTGAGTCTATCAAGATACATCCAAACACCATGGTTTTGAGTGACTTTAATTACCCATCCATTGACTGGGTAAATTACTTGTGCTCAAACTCACTTGCCCAAAGGTTCCTCAACTTCATTAACTCCAGTGCCCTGGACCAGCTGGTTGACACTCCCACAAGGGCTACATCTTGGATCTAATGCTTACCAGTACTGGGGACCACTGTAGCACTCCCACTGTGATGTCTTCCCTGGTGAGATCTGACCACAAATCAGTCTCATTCGAAGTAACTATTGCACCTGACCCCTGAGCAGCAATTAAACGAAAAAACTTCTCTAATACAGATTATAACTTCTTATGGGATGGTATAAATAACTTCACTGCACCCCCACAAGATGGAATTTGTAACTATGAAGAGTTCTACACCAATGCTTTATATAAACAACTGTATAACGCATTGACTCAGCCATACCTGATAGGACCAAAACAAGCTCCTCAAGGAAGAGCAAACCTGCCTGGTGGACAAGTGCTATTAACAGGCTTTACAACAAGAGGAAGAAATTGCTGTCTTAGAGTAAGAAGGAGTGAACCTTAAACTGGAAACACTCTCCTCAGCTTAAACAAGCAAATAAGACTTCTTGTGAAGTCCTACGAAGCAAACCATGAATCCAAATTAGCTTCCTCAACTAAGGAAAAACATAAGGCATTCTTTAGTTACATCCATAAACTAAAAGGAAAGACCCAGATTTGTGCCATACTGGTAGTTAATGATACCACACATACTGAGCTTGTGGACATAGCTAACCTGTTGGCCAACAGGTTCTTTGAAAACTTCACTCCCCTGTCCCCATCATACATACCCCATGACATCCCTACATCCTGTCCCCTACCTTGTATCTCTGAAAAGCAAATCATAAAGGCCCTCTCTAAGGCCAAAAATACAGCATCTATGGGACTGATAACATCCCAGGCTACATTCTACATGGACTGAAACAAGAATTAGCAATGCCACTGGGTACTCATTTTAATCATAGTCTAAACATCAGCTTTGTTCCAGCTGAATGGAAAATGACCACTTTATTCCAATGCACAAAGGTGGTGCTTTTACTGACCCTGGGAACTATAGACCTATTAGCCTGATTAGCCTTATCTGCAGGTTCATGGAACGAATCATCGTGGACTTTATCAACAAAGACACAGGTAATCTCCAATTACTTGACCCTACTCAGTTTGGATTTCTCAAAGGGAGATCATGCCTGTTAAACCTGGTGGACTTCTTTGAGGCAGTCACCAAGACCCTGGATGAGGAAAAATCTGTGCATCCAGCCTACCTAGACTAAGTCAAGGCATTTGACACCAGCAGACCTGTAACCAGTGATGTTCCACAGGGATCAGTCCTGGGATCCCTGCTTTTTGGAATCTATTTCTCTGAAGTACAAGCAAAAGCTAAAGGTTTCTGGCTGACAAGTGGTTTGGGAGTGGTCATAAAATCTCCAAATGATGTCAACATCCTACAAGAGCATCTTACATAAACAAATGATTGGTGCCAAAGTCATGGCCTTAAACTCAATAAAAAATAGAAAGTATTATCATCCCATTTGGTAAGAGCGATGTTCCTGCTAAATACCACATCAGTAGCAACACCGTAAGTATGCACTCAGTGGTAAGAGACCAGGGTACACAGGTTGACAGCAATCTTACCGTTGATCACTATATCTCCACAGTAGTAAGAAAGGCATTCATTATCACTCATCTCATAAGTAAGGGCCTTGCCTCCAGAGAAAAAAAGAAGTTATAACCTCCCTGCACTCTTCCATCATCAGGCCAATAATTGAGTACAATGCCCTGTTTGGTATGTACCTTTCCATGCACCTGCAGCAATTGGAGAAACCCACAAAGGTTCCTCCCAAGGACAATTCAAGGTCTTAAGAATCTGTCCTGTGTGAATAGTCTGAAATCACTGTCACTTTATTCTGTTTCATACAGACTATTCGGTGGCAATCTCTGCCTTGCATATAAGGCAATCTCTGACCCTGCTTTACTGGAAATGCTGCATATCCACAAGTCAAATGGTACATAGGTTACTCAGTCTAAACACCTTAACCTGGTACATGATATTAATAGAACCTACTGGATGGACATATTTTTATCCCAGAGGCTACCACAACATTGGAACAGACTCCCATTTCATGTCAAATAAAACACCACATTGGCCCTCTTCAAATGCAGTCTGGACAATTGGATGGGTACCCGTAAATTCACCCTGGGGATTCCACCTGTATGTCTCTTGGACATGGGCATTAGGTGCTAATCGTGGAAATAAAGTTACAATTTGGCTAGACTTAAAAGGACCCTAGGGCCATTAGCCTCCAAACTTCCTATGATATGTGGATTTCAGATGGATTCATATGAATAGGCTTGAAATAAATTTTATATTAATACAGAATTCTCTTTGAATAGGGTTAGAAATGCAGCCGTATTAAAGCAGGCCTATACCTTAATTTTATACATGCAGTTTCAGTAAGTGAAGTTTCACTAGAAAAGAATGTTGCAGTGAAGAATGCAAATGGGCTCCATGAAATAACCTTCACACCAAAGCACTGACAAGGATGAAATGTTCTGAGTATGAGGAACTTTTGGGACAAAACAAAACTTGTTTGTATAGTACAAGGCTTGGGAACCAAGGTTAGTGAGCTGTGTAGAAATTTACAGGGTTTTAATATTATGGAAGATTTTTTTAGACAGAAATCAGTGAGCAAATTGAGTACAGAAGCTCACTTCAGATACTCATGAGATTAAATACAGAAGGTCAGTACAGATACTCCAGAGACTGAAGTCAGGTCAAATCATACCTCTCAACTCCACAGATTTTCACAGAATGTTCAGAATTTTGTCTCATATTTTTGGTATGTTTTTCATAAAATTGTGATTTTCTTGCAAATTTGTGTCAAATCATTAACGATTGAAGTTAGAAAATAATGACAGAAATATGAGTTTCAGTCTTCCTACCCTTCAGAAAATTCATGCTAATGCAAAACCTGTTATTCTATCAACTTCCTAATTTTATAAGAGCAATATTTAAAAGTTGTCCCTATTGTTGGGCCCTTTTTCCACTTTTATTTATGGTTTTGTCCAGTTTCTTGCTCCAAGAGGTTGAGAGGTATGGGTCAAATGTTCAACAGTTCAGAAACTATAGTAAACAATGCAGTTTGCATTAATTCTGCCATTATGGAGAAAATTAACAATTCGGAGTTCAGAGTTACTATGGACAGTATGACACAGTCTGTTTCAGTTTATCAGTATTGTTATTTGAGACAGTAAGACTTGTCTGCATCTTGGTGAATTACTTTTTTGGCCTCCACTGTATGTTTTTACTATGTAATAAATCACCTTTATCTGACTTACAGTGCATACAGACTTTTATTCTAAAAGCTACAAGAAGATTTGGCACATAAAGGAGAAACTAATTTATTTGGCACTTGTTCAGCACAGATCAGGGTAATTTTAAAAGATAAAGGCACTTATTCCAGTTCTTACAGATTGTTTAAATGTTTGCTAATGAAGAAATAAAGCAAATTAAAATCATGGCTCCCATCATGGACAAATGCAGACAGTCCAGCACATACATAGGTTCATCCAAAGGAATTTCCACTTCTCAGTTAAGACAAAACCCTAAGCTCTGCACTTGTTGTTCAACCATATGTTTTGCTGCTAGGTAGGTCATCTATAAACTTTAACCATGGTGCATATAGACACCACATTAAATGGAGTTACCATTTGTGCTGCTCACCTAAAGTTTTTTCCTACCTCATAACTTCTTCTTCCATTACTGTTACACATTTATAGCCAGTGATTTGTTCAGAAATATGCAGTGTTACATAGCTCAATACTCCATTTTAGAATCTGCTTCCCCTATTTTCTAGACACATTGACAAAGAATTCCTGAGCATTCTTCCCATAGTTCTTCCATCCTAATAATAAAGTTTCACACTGAACATTGTTTCTTCTCCTTTGAAGTAAGACACCATTTTAAATAAGGCCTGTTATATGTAGGTTCACAGCTGTCTTCTCAGTATATCTACTCAGATTTCCTTGGATGTGCAGAATTTTTCCTGCTACCTCTACCTTCATATTTACCTTTACAGTTCATGTTGAAATGGTCTGTTGCTTCATGTTTGAATAGAGTTCATTAAGTCCATGACTGAGAATGAAGAATAAAATATTACATTCTTGTTTCAGCCTTCTCTTCAAATGAGACGGTTTCTATATTTAAACAGACATAAACAGAAAAAGAGCAAGAGTGACCCTGGTTCAGTAGTCCTAGGCAGTTAGCATGACTTTGAAGCAAAAACAAAAACTTCTTTTCTTTTAAACCGAGAGGCTACAACACAAAGTGGTCCATTCTGAGATGATGTAATGTAGCTCTTGTTAGGAAGTAGTAAGTGTAAAAACAATGAACACTTCCCATTCTGCTAAAGAGAACTGTTATAAACTCCATGCATTCAATGAAATACACGCCTTTTGACATTTTTACATCTAAGAACATATTCACATCTAGTCAAATGCGAAAGAATGCAGGAATGTGATCATTGCCTACATGTATGTTATTAGCTAGCAATAATGAAACTGTCTCATTTGCAGTCCACCAGATGTCTTACAAAGGGAACAAGAATGCTTAAGAACTGAGGGTGTTGTGACTACAACTACAACACTATAGAGCTATTCAGATTGCATATTGCCATGCCTACAATAATACAGAGAATGAGGACCAACAGAGGTTGTATAGCTGTACCATCACATTTAAATTGAGTCACGTGTCCTTACATGTGTTTGCCCATTCATTGTCATCTAGCCAATAAGGTGGTGAGGTTGATAATGCAGATAATTCTGCCATCAGTAACAACAAGAAAATGGCAATGGCATGCAACCTCTGGTACCTAATTATTCTCAAACACTTAGATGGTAATTGTGCAGCTCTATCTGTGTATCCTTGCATCTAGCATCTTGAGCCAGGTGCTGAATCAGGGCCATCAGCTTTATGAGCACAGGCAGTGCTCTATAGCAAGCTGCTGTGGTCATTCAGCAGTTTTAATTCCTCAAATAACATGGGCACAAGTCTGCCCATCACTCTCATGCAACATTTAATGAATAACTTATATACCCTGCAGTCTCATTCTGCTGCTAATAAATTACTTATCAGCAGTATAAATATATGCAGTACCTGTAAAACATGTGACTACCCATGCTAATATGGTTTTCAGATAAAATGGTTGCAATGGATTTTTATAAAGTTACAACACATCTACTCAGACTGTAACATGGCTTAACTGTCGGTATATAGGTTTAATAAAATTGAACTAGATAACTTTATATATGGGCTATCAGAAGCCAAATGCAATTTTTTTTCTCATTACCTGAGGATACCTGTAGATTCCTAAGAGCTTTGCAATTGGGATTGATGATGCTGAAGCTTCATCTCCGATCACTCCTGATAACACAGGACTGGAATGACATCTGTAATTTGGTATCATTTCTTTGTGCCCTGATAGCATCCACATGGTACCTTTAAGTGCTCTGACCTCTGAGTAGCAGGAGTCATAAATGTGGAATCCCAGTGTGATATTTGTTAGTAATTTGACATCTTGGTTGATTTCAATAATAGCAAACACCATAGCAAGAACTTGTTGGTATGTGTTAATTAAGAAACTGAAATATGTAATATCTTCATTAGTATTGTATAAATGCACAGTTCATCAAATTAATACTTGACAGCTATGCTCTTACAAAATTAAAATATCAAATTTCCAATATCAATAAACATTTATTGCAGTAGTCCATGTGTGGGTAAGAATGTGTGATAAAACTTCATAAGTTCTTTAGTCGAGTGATATAGGCTAAGGCCATTTAAAAAATGTAGGCTATACATTTCAGAACCAGTTTAGGCATCCATTTTGTTTATAAAGTTGATAAATTACTTGATGCCAAGATATTCAGTGGTAATCTACTCCATATTCTTAAGATGATCTGAGCATTATATTTCCCACCTTTTTTAGTCATGTGTTTTTTTTTTTAAACAGAAGTTAATATTACATTTTTAAGTCAATAAACTTGTTTTTAAATTAAGGTTTAAAATGACTTGAAGGAACTCAGCTTGGAAAGCTTTATCTGACAAAATTGCCTTCGCTCTGAAGTATCTATAAAGCAGAAATAAATGTTATTTCTTCCATCTATTTGTGTAATTTAGTTCTTAACACCAAGAATAAATTTAGTAAATATCCTCTGTACAGCTTCCAAATTCTGTAACTGTTGCTGCTAAATATATATATATATATATATATATATATATATATATATATATATATATACATGTACACATACACACACGCACACATATATGCATATATATATATATATATATATATATATATAGATATATATATATATATATATATATATATATATATATATATATACATGTACACACACACACATATGCATATATATATATATATATATATATATATATATATATATATATATATAGAGAGAGAGAGAGAGTTGTATGCCAGAACTATTTTTATATTAGTTATAAATAATTGAACATATACCCTTCATCCCTTAAAGACAAAGATTTCAATAAATATCTCACATTTTTAATTACTTTTGATATAATATTAATTGCATGATTTTCAAAAAAGTAACTTATTTGTGATAATAATGCCAAGCACTGTATACTCATTAAACTCTTTAAGGTTGACAGTACCTGAAATTAATGGTTTATTAATTATGTGTTTGCCGAAGCATATCACTTGGCATTTACTAGTACTAAACAGCAGACCAATAGTGTGTGTCTAACTAAATTCAGAAAAGAAGCTATTAATTATATCAATATAACTATTTGAAACAGCAATTAAATAAATCTTGTAGATGTCTGCATACTTATTAATTCAGCATGATCTATGCAAAGGAGCAGTGGCGCACATCTCAACTGTCCAGATTTTCACCTCATATTTTTGATCTGTACCTCATAAAATCTTTAGTTTTCTGGCAAATCACTGAGGATTGAGGTCACTAAATAATATGAATTTGACATTCAGACTTCATTCACAAAATTCATGCTAAAACAAATCCTGTTATTCTAGCAACTTGATAATTTTATAAAAGTAACATTTAAAAGCTGTTCCTATTTTATTCTGCCTCTGTCCTTCCGATATTTTAGGTTATATCTAAATGTAGTATGGCAAGAGTTTGAGAGCTATGAGCAGTGAGAAATATAAATTAAATAAGAACAACCCCAAGACAGATCCTTCGTGAATACCTTGAATAACAGGTAAATAATCAAATGTTTGATTCTAAATTTTAACACAATAAGTATGACCCATAAGCCAATTAATAATCTAGTTAACAAACTATAAATTAAAATTATATTTTAAAATGTCTTTGCACATTGATATATGTGTCAAGGTATTGAATATTCTTCCTAGATTCATAAATAAAACACCTGTAGTTAGACTCATATCTGCTGCAATCCTAACCTAGTCAAAAAACTCAGTTAGATTTTTACAGTCAGTTGTCCTGTGGAAGCACAGTGTTGGCCAAGATGAATACAATTAGAACTTTAAATGGTGTATTAAAGAAGTTGAATTAACGCTCTTTCAATAGTGATGTCAAATGGATTGGCATATAATTGTTGTTGTAAAGTTTGTTACCTTTTAATTTTGGAGTTCTGGATGACTTTTTCTAAGATTCAGGTTCAAAACCTATAAGTAATAGTCAATTAAAGATATGATGTGGAATAAGAGTTAATGCCTTTTGGATATTAAAAATTAAGGTTTCAGGAATACTATCATGTCCTACTGAGTTTTTTTTTACATATTGTATTTAATAATCTAAAAGTAAGATCTCCATGATACAATGGACACAATTCAGAAATCGATGTCAATAAATTTGTGTTGACAGACATTAAATCACAGTGGCTACTTGCAAAACTAGTAAAACACTGACTGAACATATTATCTATTATGTATCATTCAACAATAAATTTGTCATATTAAATTATTGAGGTTAGTGAGTTTTGGGACTTGTTTTGGAACTGACAAAACTGTAATAATTTTTTTAATGTTGGAACCCTTAGCCAGTCATCTTTTAAAATTGACTTTTCAACTGTTGATGTTAACCGAAATTATTTGCAGACATTATTAATGGTGATTTTGATTTTTGGGGGTACCCTCTAAACCTCCAAGATAAATGTTTCTTCTTTTATTATTATTATACATCTTAATTAAATTCAGGTTCCAGATATTAGCAAACTCAGTTCTATTCCTAATAGATCTGTATTCATAAGTAGTATTTTCAAGAATGCTAAGAAGTTTATTTTATAATTTAACATATCCCATATACTTATAATGATGAGAAATTTCAAACCTGTATAAAATTGTATAAAATTTTAGTAATCTCAACATAATAAAGCAAGCCATAATTATATCTTTTATACATATATTGAGATTTAAATCCCACGGTAAATATGTCAAATGTTAATAAATTGTGATTCAAAGCTTATAGTTGGGGTCCAATATTCATGTTACTTATTGAATTATTACAATTTGACGCAATGATGCAGAATAGTTTCCCCCGGTTAATTAGTTTTATGATGAAGTAATATTATATCCTAAAACATCTTGTTCAGTTCTTGTAGTAGTAGTATAATTATTCCAATTTGTTTTGGTATATATCAGGTTTTCCAATAAAATAACTTACCTTTGTTTAATATAAACTGATATTCTATATGTGCTGTCAGTTGTCAAGATAGTGCTATTTGCTACCATAATATGTAGTGCCACTGTGTATTCTCTGGCCTTGTCTATGGCTCAGATAACCCAGGTTTGATTGTCAGCATAGTCATTCAATGGTGCTGGTAAGGGATGATGGGTGTATCCATACTGAGGAAGCACACACTGCAGCTGATCCTCAGTGGAGGTCAGGAACATTCAGGGTTATCATCATCAAGAAATGAAGTAGGGACATAGTTGAGCTGACATTGTGCTGAGACAATGCAACAGCATGCTTATTGCATGTCCATAAATCAAACATAAAAAGGTGTACGGAAAGGGATGGGAATATAGGTCCTTTACCCTTAGCAGTAGTATGACTGTGCCCCAGGATGCCTCAATCTTTTCAAGGTCCCTGAATATGAGTCAGAGAAAGTCTGGGGAGATAAGCCATGTTCAATAGACCAGGCAAATAAGGAGAGGTTCCTGGGGACAACTAATGGTCAATTGTGGGGAAGCAAAATAAAATATTTGCCACATTTGTTTTAATGATTACTCCAGACACTAGATGTGTAATGTAAGACATTGAATAAATAGTCCAGAATAATAATGTTTGTTAATGTAAACTTACTCTCGATGTAAAAGTGATTCTCTACAATCCCCTAACAAAATAACTACACCAAACTGTGTTGCAACTATTTACTGAATCAAAATATCAAACAGTAAAAATCATACTATCCACACTGCTACTAAATAATCAAACATGTGCGAACATCACTTAACCAGTATATCTTGAAGGCACACACTGTATTTACAACCAACTATAAGACAGGCATGTTAATTTTGCTAACTTGTCAGCACAATCAGCAGCATGAAATTGAAGTAATTTCCTTCCATATATATTCTTGCCTAGGGAGTGTCGTAACTGCTCACCTTACCCATAATCCAAATGAAAAAAGAGGAAATGGGCTGCCTCAAAACAAAAGACATTGCCCTCTGTCAACCAACCATGCCAGTGGAACAGGGGGAGGTCTTCAAAGTTGCCTGTATCAAAAGACTTATTCCAGCCCCTCCTCTGCCTTATAGTATCTTCCTAATGCTCCTCTGCTAAGTCCCATCTACCTTATGTCACTTCCCCTTTCCCCTTTCCCATTGTATAGCTTACTATTATCTCCTGTCTTTACTCAAAACACAAAAATGCAGTCTTACATAATAAACAATAAGCCCTCCCACCCCCCTAACCAAGAACTCCACCTCAGCAAAGGATCTTGGATAAATATGTACACCTCAGCCAACTTCATTTGTCCCTAATCCCCTAACAAAATAATCACAGCGAATTTCATTGTGACCATCTATTGAATAAAAATATCAAGCAGTACTAATAAGATATGATCTGCACAACTAATAAATAATCAAACAATCCTGAACATTATATAGCCACTACATTATAGAAGCACACACTGTATTTACACCGGTTAGAAGACAGGTGCTTAAATTTTGCTCACCTGTCAGCACCATCCACAGCAAGAATTTAAAATCACTTGCTTCTACATCTTCTTGCCAAGGCAGTGTCTTAACCTCTCACCTTAACCATAATCCAATCAAAATGAGAAAATTTGGAAGGAGTTGCCTCAAAACAGAAGGTATTGAACCCTATCCATCAGTCTGTACCCTAACACTGATTCTCCTCATTTCTCACCACTAGTAACTTCAATACCCTATTGCCTTCAGGAATTAACCTTCAAGCATAGATGTAAATTAAAAATATCCAGGCCCAAATAACTTAAATGCACACTGTCTTGTTTGTACCAAACCAGGTCCTTATCATACAAATCCCAATGATCTACACAGCTATTCTCATTGCCTCAGCCACCAAAGCTATCCTATGATTAACAAATTTTCAAGCTGTTTCCTCTGTATTCCTCCATACCAAACACTGAATCATCGCCAACAAAAAACACTATCTCTTTAGGATACCTGTGCTGTATGACAGATTAATCTTCCACAGTCATAGACAACAGGTTAAACCACAGTCATAGACAACAGGTTAAACTTAGGGATATACCCTAAGTTATTGTCACCTAAATGAATTAAAATTACATCTGCAGAACTCAGCAGTCCTAATATCTACTCCACAAATGGCAGCAGCTGCTTGCAATGGAGTCCTGTACTTTATAACCAATAAACATCCTACAGCTTCAGATGTAACCCTAACAAATCCCAACAGAGATAGCAGTGGAATAGTGTGCTTGAGAAACCAGCTACAAAGGCTAAGATAATAATGATGTAAAGACAGAAACTAAGTTGCATCGATGGAACTTGAAGAACAAGACACAGAGGCCATGATAATAAAGATAAGTGGGGAGTAAATAGAACGAGCACTCCAACTCAATACCAATGAGAATGGAAGTCATGCAAGGTTTACCTGAATCCGGCAACATAATTAAATACCAGTAGCAGAGCAGCAATTGTTTAAAATATTATTAACATCCACTAAAGCTATTGATCTGAACTGCATAAGGCCTCAAGTATCAGAAATATGCAGTAACATATGGCAAGAATTATTATATGGTCAGAAGCCACGGAGCCCAAAATGTCAGATAATTTGTCAAGACATTGATTTTACAACATTAACCTAGCAATGCCTGAGACAGGATGTGTGACCATGGCCTGCTATGCATTTTCTTATTCTGACAGCCTTAACTCCATGAAAAGACACTTCTAACACAACTTACATTGTCATAACCATAACTGCAGTCACTGATCTTATGGGAAATAATATCCTGTCTCTTCTACTATCCACCCTGTACCTGGCATGCACTAGAATGGACATCTGGACACTGACAACAACGTAACATGTTAGTCTTCAAAGTTGTTTGCATCAAAAAGCATATCCTAATCTCTCTCCTCTTATAACATCTTCCTAAGCCTTCTCTCCTACACTCCAATATACCTTACATCACTTCCCCTTTCCCCTTGTGTAGTTTACTTTTATCTCCTATCTCTATTCTCAACTCACCAGTACATCTTTATCTAATAAACAAAAAAACCCTCCTACCCCCCCACCCTAGAAAAGCAGTCCAACAGAGGATCTGTGACAAATATGTTCACCTCAGTAAACTTCATTTATAATCTTATTGCAAATATGATATTGCTACAGGACTTAGATACTGTTTTTGTATTATATTACTATTAAAGATATGATAATTTAT